>NC_090730.1:170254376-170319376 GCF_036898095.1 Palaemon carinicauda
CTAGCAATGCAGCAAAGGATAAACTAATTTCTTTTCAATTGGCTGATCGTATATAAAATGACTCGCCAGTTTGTATCCGCATGGGAATATAAAATTCTAGTAACCTGGGCTATAATTCTAGCTTTGATAACTATCTACATTTAACTGATCCTAAAGAAGTGCTTTAATTCATATGGATGATTTAGCAATAACTATCTAATAACCTAAAATCTGCTTTATCAAATCTGAGAATGTCAAAAGGAATGCACAAAGGGAATGAAACTTTCATCAGTCAGTATTGGTGCTGCATGCTACAGTTACATTAAAGGAGACAGCATCCTTTAATATGTACCACCGCCAGGTTTCCACATGCAGGAATCACCAACCAGGAGACATGAAACTAATATTTAACTTCCAAATAAAGAAAAACAGTGATTATTAAATGTATATAAATTTCATGCCTCCCTGGGGACCACCATTACCAACTGGGATATTCATTGTAGGGATGCAGAGAAAGTTAGCAAAGGTTAAACTTTTTTAAATGGCAAATTCTTGTTCTAATCAAACTATTTAAGAGTACAGTAATGTCAAAGATCTATACCATACCTGAGGACTAATGACTCGCCAAAGGTTATTAATGACCGACATTGTCCATACTCCCGCTGAAAAATAAAAATAATGCAATAATGAATAAGTATGTAAATGCAACATATTTTAAAGTAACTTTCTGCTAATAAATAACAATTTTGCACATCCCAGCCAATTAACAAGAGTTCTAGTAGTTTTTGTAAATCTACACATACCTTGAAAGAATTTTGATACACTAATCTTATAAAATTTCATGAACAAAGCACAACACAATGAGGACTTCTACACCATTAGCAGTGTTGCCCCTCAGTAAGGATGCAGTGTTATTTATTAATTTTGAGTCCCTGTAGGTCACCTAACAATGAGTAAGTACATGAAGGGTTTGGGTCTAGGTGGGGCAGTTAAACCACGCAATCTGTATACTGTACAACACTTTTAGAAAGTCAAGCATACATTAGACCCAAACTAGACTAGACTCATGAACACACAGAACTGCAGAGACAGGGCGGCAACCTATTCGGCGCTGACAACTAGGGGATGAATTTTGTAGTTCTACCATAAAGTAATAGCTCAAGAGAGAAACAGCAAAGCTAAAAGGAACAGATCCAATGTAAAAGGTTTAAAGTTGGGTGAAGCTATCATAGGAGCCAAACAATATGTGTAGAATCATATTGCTAAGCCTATCTCATAACCTCAGAAAAATTATCTTACAAAACCAGTTGCAGTAGGTCTTATGGATGGTTGCGTCTTTTCAACTTTTCGTGAATACATATCCCATAAGCTACAGTAGAGAAAATGTTTCTATCTCGGATGCTTGCAATGTTATGAACAGACTAGTTCTCGTCAGTGACAGTAGTAATGGAATAACACGGGTTTTGCTTGAAAGTAAGGATTCGGCAATTCAAGTTAGGTTTAGGTAAAATATACCTTAGATTCAGTTATATACCATTGACTTATTGTTAACAATAATTTATAGATTAAGTTATATACCATTGACTTATTTTTAACATAATAATTTATAGATTAAGTTATATACCCATTGACTTATTTTTAACATACTAATTTAGCAGTTTGCATTTGCACATAGAAATCATCACTTTAGTAATTAAACATACAATACCATACTGTAGGGCTACTTTCATTGCTAGCCTAATGGGATTTCAATGTAAGCACGAGTGCTGGCAATGTTTATACCGTAAATAAAAAGGGCCATTATATGTGTGAACCAAGCAACAAAAAAGTGAAAATTTTCAATTGTACAAAACTGAATGTAATACTGTACAGGCAGCTTATGGCACATATCTCTGCCTTTTTGGAAAATTCTCTTTCAAGTGATTATCATTACCTTGTTTTGAAATTATTAAAAACAGCCAAATCTTTGTGCTTGTCGCCACACTTCAGACAATTTTAAAAGACGCTTTTAGGTAATCTAATGGCTACCGTTAAGTTTCCAAAGGGAGGCGTTCAATTCATATATGATTTTCGTATTTGGCGATAACGTATCCTAACTACATATTTTTCATCATCATTATTTCACCTTACAAGTGTTAAAAGTATAGCACGGTCGGCCACTCAAGTCAACTTTCACCTTTTGATTTTAGTAAGTTTATATACTGGCTAGTATGTATGTGCAGTGCATGCCGACCACATCTAAGGGATTTTTTTACCAATATTTTCAATGAGCAACAACAGCTATTTGGTAAAAGTGTGTATTAAGTGTAACAAAATCAAGTATCTAAAGTTAATTAAAATTTAATTAATTAATGAAATTCATTGAAAGCCCCTCTAAAGTACTTCCTATTGTAGTGGCAGTCATGATGGAACTGAGGGAGAGGGCTGTTGTAAAACATCTTGGGGACTTTTGCATTAATAATTGGAAACTAATAATTAGTTTAAAAATGCCAGTAAATGATTACGTCATAAAAAAAGGAAAGCTCTCGCAAGCAATAGTAAAGCCCACCATAAGTAACGAAAAAGTAAACGGTGGACTTAATTAGTGGTATTCACATTTTAATCTTTTTGAATCAAAGAAACAGATTCATGAAGCTAGGCTAAAACCCTACTTACAAAAGCAGGATGCTACTAAGCCCAAGACCTCCAACAGGGAAAAATAGCCCACTGAGGAAAGAAAAACTAAATGGGAAGTAATGAACAATTTAAACATTTTAAGAAGAGTAACAACAAAAAGGATCTTTCAAATATAAACTAAAAGGAGTTATGTCAGCCTGTTCAACTGAAACATTAGCTGCATGTTTAAACTTTTGAAGTTCTATGGATTCAACAACCCAATTAGGAAGATCATTTCACAACTTGGTCAAACATGGAATAAAACTTCTTAAATACCAAATAGTATCGAACCTCACGATAGAGAAGCGCTGAATATTAGAATAACCAGCATACCTAGTAATACGAGCAGGATGGTATTGTCCAAGAGGATCTGAATGTAAAGGATGTAGAATCTTGAAAGACCTTATGCAACATGCATAATGAACTAATTGAACGATGGTGGCAGACATTAATAACTAGATCAGGAAAAAAATTTAGTAGCCACAAGTTCCTACCCAGCAAATTGAGATGAGAATCAGCAGCTGAAGACTAGGGCAGGAAACTAGGTAGAATGAAAGAACTAAAGTTTCCTCAGAAATGATTTACCAGAGAAAATCTTGAAAATCTTACAAGACTTTCTCAATAGGACAATTTTTGGGGCAACTGAAGAAGACTCGGACCTGATGTTTCTCAAAAGTAAAGTAGCTTTCGAGAACCTCACATTTTTAAAAGTCGGAGTTAAAGAATCATTTCAATGCTGAGAGCCAGATGTTGAGAAGCAACTGTCCTTGCCCTACTTACAATCATACTTTGCATTTTGTTAGGATTCAACCTAATGCCCCATAATTTGCACAACGCACTAGTTTTAGCTAGATCTTTACTGAAGGAATCAGCAATCCCAGCTTTACATACAGAAGATAGAATTGATGCAGATAGTAAATAGCATCATCTGCATGTGAAACAAGCTTGTTTTTTAGGCCAAACCACGTCACGTGTATTTAGTATGGAAAGTAATGGGACAAGACCACTACTCGGAGATACATCAGATATCAATTCCTATACTCACTATGTTGCGTTGCCCATCAATCTTTTACATAAAAATTCAATAATGATGCGAACAAAAGACCATCCCAGTCCCAACCGTTTAGTTTAAAAACAAGGGACTCAAGATTAACATGGTCAAAGGCAGCACTAAAATAAGGCCAGTCATACAAACTTCCTGACCACAATTAAGGGACTACCGTACAGCATAGGATATAAGAAAGGCATCACATGCTCCAAGGCCTTTACAAAAGCCAAACTTTAAACTAGGGAACAGCTGATCACCTTCAGCAAACCTATTTAGACGTTTGAAAAATTTAGATAGAGTTATGGAAATTGGACGGTAATCGGTTGGACATGAGCTACCACAAACACATTTACATATTGGAGTAACATTACCAAGTGCTAAAAGCTCCACTTCTTAACTTCATATCTTTGGAGCTAAGAAACCTGCAATCTATGTAAAAAAAAAACAAAGGAAAATACCTTCTACTAAGAATAGATTGCAGAGGAAGAGGGGGGGGGTGTTGTTTTAAGATTTCTTCCGTGGCTCCTTTGGCCAACATCTTAAGATGTCCTTTACTGAGCCTTTCAAATAATAGGATTGGGTTGTCAGAGTTGAGTGTCAAAGGAGGCAGACAGTCTACGAAAGGGACTATATCTGGAACGTGGAACTTCTACCGTCCAGGGATCAGCCCCCTAAAGGACTGCCATTTGAGTCAATGGCTTGGCAGGCACCGAGAATCAAAATTCCCTTGTTCTTTTTCTATTGTCTCATTGTATAAAACGAGACTAGGAGTGCAGTAAACCAGTTACAAGTTTGTATCAGCATAGGAATAAACTGCTTTATCAAATCTGAATGTCAAAAAAATAAGCTAAAAGGAAATGAAACATATCAGTACAGTATTGGTGCTGCATGCTACAGTTACATTAAAGGAGACAGCATCCTTTAATATGTACCACCACCAGGTTTCCACATGCAGGAATTACCAACCAGGAGACATGAAACTAATATTTAACTTACAAATAAAGGAAAACAGTGATTATTAAATGTATATAAAATTTCATGCCTCCCTGGGGACCACCATTACCAACTGGGATATTTACTGTAGGGATGCACAGAAAGTTAACAAAGGTTAAACTTTTTTAAATGGCAAATTCTTGTTTTAACCAAACTATTCAAGAGTACAGTAATGTCAAAGAGCTATACCATACCTGCGGACTAATGACTCGCCAAAGGTTATGAATGACTTATGTTGTCCATACTTCAGCTGCAAAATATAAATAATGCAATAATGAATATTTATGTAAACGCAACATATTTTAAAGTAACAGTCTGCTAATAAATAACCATTTTGCAAATACCAGCCAATCAAAAAGAGTTCTAGTAGTTTTTGTAAATTTACGCATACCTAAAAAGAATTTTGATACATTAATCTTTATAAAATTTTCATGTACAAAGCACAATACAACACAATGAGGACTTCTACACCATTAGCAGTGTTGACCCTCAGCAAGGATGCAGTCATTTATTAATTTTGAGTCCCTGCAGATCACCTAACAATGAGTAAGTACATGAAGGGCATGACATATACAACCTTAGGTTTGGGTTTAGGTGGGGGAGTTGAACCCCGCAATCGGTATACTGTACACCACTTTTAGACAGTCAAGCATACATTAGAACCAAACTAGACTAGATTCATGACCACAGTTCTACCATAAAGTAATAGCTCACGAGAGAAACAGCAAAGGTAAAAGGAACAAATCCAATGTAAAAGGTTAAATGTTGGGTGGAGCTATCATAGGAGCCAAACAATGTGTAGAATCACATTACTAAGTCTATCTCATAACCTCAGACTATCTTACAAAACCAGTTGCAGTAGGTCTTATGGATGGTTGCGTCTTTTCAACTTTTCGTGAATACATATCCCATAAGCTACAGTAGAGAAAATGTTTCTATCTCGGATGCTTGCAATGTTATGAACAGACTAGTTCTCGTCAGTGACAGTAGTAATGGAATTACTCGGGTTTTGCTTGGAAGTAAAGACTCGGCAATACAGGTTAGGTTAGGTAAATATACCTTAGATTAACTTATATACCATTGACTTATTTTCAACATATTAAATTAGCAGTTTGCATTTGCACATAGAAATTATCACTTTAGTAATTAAACATACAATACCATACTGTAGGCCTACTTTCATTGCTAGCCTAATGGGATTTCAATGTAAGCACGAGTGCTGGCAATGTTTATACCGTAAATAAAAAGGGCCATTATATGTGTGAACCAAGCAACAAAAAAGTGAACATTTCCACATGTACAAAACTGAATGTAATACTGTACAGGCAGCTTATAGCACATATCTCTGCCTTTTTGGAAAATTCTCTTCTAAGTGAATATCATTACCTTGTTTTGAAATTATCAAAAGAACCAAATCTTTGTGCATGTCGCCATCCTTAAGAAAATTTTAAGCGACGCTCTTAGGTAAACTAATGGCTACCGTTAGTTTCCACAGAGAGGCGTTCCATTCATGAACGAATTTTGTATTTGGCGATAATGTATCCAAACTACATATTTTTCATCATCATTATTTCACCTTACAAGTGTTAAAAGTATAGCACGGTCGGCCACTCAAGTCAACTTTCACCATTTGATTTTAGTAAGTTTATATACTGGCTAGTAGTAACGTAAGTGCGGTGCACGCCAACCATAAGTAAGGGATTGTTTTGCTAATATTTTCAATGAGGAACAACAGCTATTTAGTAAAGTGTGTATTAAATTTAACAAAATCAAGTATCAAAGTTAAATAAAATCTAATAAATTACTGAAATTCATTGAAAGCCCCTCTAAAGTACTTCCTATTGTAGTGGCAGTCATGATGGAACCGAGGAGGGAGGGGGCTGTTGTAAAACATGGGGAACCCCTGCATAAACAGTTGGAAGCAATTCATTAGTTCAAGATGCCAGTAAATAATTACATCATACAAAAAGAAAAGCTCTCAAAAACAATTGTGAACCACCATAAGTATCCCAAAAGTAAACAGTGGACTTGAACGTCAGTGGTATTGACATGTTACTAGTTTTGAATCAAAGATAAACTCATTCATAAAGCCAAGCTACAACCCTACTTAGAAAAGCAGGATGCTACTAAGCCCAAGGCCTCCAACAGGGAAAAATAGCCCATTGAGGAAAGAAAATAAACTAAATGGGAAGTAATGAACAATTTAAACATCTTAAGAACAGTAACAACAAAAAAGATCTTTCAAATATAAACTAAAAGAGTTATGTCAGCCTGTTCAACTAAAACATTTGCTGCATATTTAAACTCTTGAAGTTCTACGGATTCAACAACCCGATTAGGAAGATCATTTCAAGACTTGGTCACAGCTGGAATAAAACTTCTTAAATACTGAATAGTATAGAGCCTCACGATAAAGAAGCGCTGACTATTAGAATAAACTGCAAACCTAGTATTACGAGCAGGATGGTATTGTCCGGGAAGATCTGAATGTAAAGGATGTAGAATCTTGAAAAATCTCATGCAACATGCATAATGAACTAATTGAACGATGGTGGCAGACATTAATAGCTAGATCAGGAAAAAATTTAGTAGCCGCAAGTTCCTACCCAACAAATTGAGATGAGAATCAGCAGCTGAAGAATAAGACAGGAAACCAGGTAGAATGAAAGAACTAAAACTTCTTAGAATTGATTTATCACTGAAAATCTTACAAGACTTTCTCAATAAGCCAGTTTTTTGGGGCAATTGTAGACAACTCAGACCTGATGTGTTTCTCAAAAGTTAAGCTGCTTTCGAGAACCACACATTTTCAAAAGTCAGAGTTAAAGAATCATTTTCAATACTGAGAGCCAGATGTTGAACAACTGCCCTTGTCCTACTTACTAGGAGTTTTGTTAGGATTCAACTAATGCCCCATAATTTGCACAATGCACTAGTTTTAGCTAGATCTCTGCTAAAGGAATCAGCAATTCCCAGCTTTACATACAGAAGATAAAATTGATGCATATAGTACACAGCATCATCTACATGTGCCACAAGCTTGTTTTCTAGGCCAAACCACATGTCATGTGTATTTAGTATGAAAAGTAATGGGCCAAGACCACTACTCAGAGGACCACCAGATATAAATTCCTATACTCACTATGTTGTCATTCAATCTTTTACATAAAAATTCAATAATGATGCTAACTAAAGACCAACCCAGTCCAAAACGAAGTTTAAAAACTAGGGACTCAAGATTAACATGGTCAAAGGCAGCACTAAAATAAAGGCCAATAATACAAACTTCCTGACCACAATCAAGAGATTATTGTACAGCACAGGATATAAGAAAGGCATCACATGCCCCAAGGCCTTTACAAAAGCCCAACTTTAAACTAGGGAACAGCTGATTACCTTCATCAAACCTATTCAGACGTTCGAAAAATTTAGATATGGTTATGGAAATTGGATGGTAATCAGTTGGACATGAGCTACCACAAACACATTTGCTTATTGGAGTAACATTACCAACTCTCTAACAAGCACTAAAGGCTCCACTTCTTAACTTCATATCTTAAGTGCTAAGAAACCTGCTATCTATGTAAAAAAACAAAAGAGAACACCTTCTAAGAATCGATTGCAGAGGAAGCCTGGGGGAGTCGTTTAAGACTTCTTCCGTGGCTCCTTTGGCCAACATCTCAGACATTCTTTACCGAGCCTTTCAAATAATAGGATTGGGTTGTCAGAGTTGTGTCAAAGGAGGCAGACAGTCTATGAAAGGGACTATATCCGGAACGTAGCACCTCTACCGTCCAGGGATCAGCCCCCAAAAGGACTGCCATTTGAGTCAATACCTTGGCAGGCATTCTAACACCCCCCCCCCCCCACATGGTAAGCTGGGGTACATGCCCTCCTTAGCGGGAGCCTCTGCAGCCATAGGGCTATCCTCTACAGCGAAAGGTGGGTCTAGTGGTTGCCTTCCAGGTTGTTGCAACTCTGTTGGATGCAGAAGACGTATCTGTTGAACTGTTTTATATGGAGACCTCCTTGGCAGTTGTGGGGCAGGCATCCTTGGTACCACTGCTCTGTTCATAAGAAAAGCTTATCCAAACTTCTCAAGCTTCCCTATGGCCGTGGCCACATTCGAAGGTGGAAACAGTGAAGGGAACTCGCTACATCAGTGTTCTTCAGAGATAAAGCATCCCTAAGGGACAGCTGCTTGGGATATTTGGCCAAGACTGCAACGTCTCTTCAGGATGGAGTTGCCCCTAGAGGGAAATAATTTAGTGTAACAATAATTCCAGCACTTTGGCCCCTAACTGAGAGGCCTTCACACTTTTATGTTATGTTATCTCAAAGATCTTCAGTGACCGCATAGCGAGACACCGCTCAAGACCAGTGGCCAAGCCAAGAATAAGCTTGTATTTTGGACATGGCCGCTACCTTCATGTTAGCCCTTTTGGATCCCAAAAAGATTGGGGGGGAGGTTTGATTAGCAATGTCAGCATTAATAGGTAGTGGGCTCTAAATGTCGGTGTCAATAAGGAGCGGGCTCTAAACGAGCGAGTGGACATACACCCTACTCTAGTGTGAACGTGCTAGGAGAGGTAATTTTGCAGACCTGCTAGCTTTAGCATATTAAGCTGTTGACCCGTGTTAAATCTAGTGTGTCTTTATTTTGATTAAAGAGCGCAACATCAAACCTATGTCTAGGACTGTGACTGAAAAAAAACTTGATCAATAGCACACTTCCTGTTAACAGTTTGACCATTCATCTGCTTCAGATGAAGGTGTTACTTGTAGGAAAAGGGGGAAAAGATTCTTATGACCTTTTCTCTGTGAAACTGAAAAGAAGATTCATCTGAAAAGTAACTTTCTTACCATTCTGGAGAATGTAACGTGTAAAGAATTAAAAACATTAGGCAGAGATGGTGAGAGATTGGCTAAACAAAGCAAGAGGTTTCTTCCTAAAATAGCTTATGGCTTTGAGATGATGATAACCAGCCTGTGTGTGTATTTAAGGCAAGGATTTGTTATGAGCTAAAGTTGATGATGAAACACATCATAAGGGGTTGCGTTCATAAATGAGATTGAGAATTGGTAGCACGATCATGAAGTGCGTAATCAAGTGACAAAGTAACATGGTTGCCACACGAAGGAATATCTTCACGTGTCCAATTGGTGGCAGGCATGTGGAATGACATTATCACGTGTGGGCACGGTGTGACATCACATGTAGGAACACAGGCACAGACTTTCTAGGCTGAATGTTTGACCCGACTGACCTGTAGTCAAAACTCGCAGAACAAAGGTTTATCAAAGAATATGCTTCTTAGCACTAGTAGGCTTACAAGGTGAAGATATCAAATATCTAGAGCTGCTTGGCATAGACAAGGATAGGGATGTGGGCACAGCTGAAGCGGTCAGACTACCGTCGTAATAAAGTGACAAGGGAGTTCAGTGAAGTCTTGAGAATTCTTTAGAAGACATCTATGACAAGGACCCCTGGTTATAGAAGGCAATCCTGCCTTGTGGAAACGAGTCCGAGAATGGTTAAAAGGATCTTCAAAAAAGGCTGCTGCTGTACGAGAGGAAATGGCAGGCTAAACTCCAGGGGTCCACAAACCTGATTGTAGGGAGACTTTTAACGCTCGAATAGGAGTCCTCCAAGAGTGATGTCACTCCATGAATAATCAAATTATTAGTGGAAGGCGAGGGGATCTACACAAACAATCAGGAACCAAGGATACTGGGATCAGATACGGCTCAGGGAGCACAGCGGCTGTGGCCAAAGGATTGTCATTAGTATCTCTCACCATGCACCTTATCACTACTGGGTGATACATCATTAACAAAGTTATCAGAATAAATTATGGCCATCATAAAGTAAAATAAAGTGATTATTCAATATAAAATCATTTCATGCCTCCCTGGGGACCACCATTACCGACTGGGATATTTATTGTAAGGATGCACAGTATGTTACTAAAGGTTACTCTTTTTAAATGGCAAATTATTAATGTTCTAACCAAACTAATTAGTGTAAAATGGTCAAAGATCTATACTATACCTGAACACTTTATGACTGGAAGGTTATTAATGACTTTCTTCATGCTGTCTGCACTTCACCTGAAATATGAAAATGCAATTAGTACAGAATGTACTGTAAACACTATGTATTTTAAAGTAAACTTGTTACAAATAACTAATC
The DNA here is from genome assembly GCF_036898095.1 of Palaemon carinicauda. NCBI lineage: Eukaryota > Metazoa > Arthropoda > Malacostraca > Decapoda > Palaemonidae > Palaemon > Palaemon carinicauda. The sequence continues at coordinate 170,265,245 of NC_090730.1, forward strand.
TACACATACCAGGCAACCAACAAGAGATCTATTATTTTTTTATATAAATTTCACCATCTTTCAAAGACTATGAATACAGAGATCTTTATAATCTTATGTTCAAGGCACAATAAATTTCATTGAGCACTTGTACAGCATTAACTAGGGTTGGTCCTCGGTGAATAAGGATGCGGTATCATTTATTGTTCAGAGTTCTTGTTGGAGGTCAGCTACCAATAAGTAAGGACTTCAAGATAGTCTAAAATAGATCTAAACAGAATTCGAAGTCTAGATTTACGACCATGAGGCGTAAGGGTGGCCACTCATTCAGCACTGACATCTTTGGGGGGAGGGTGAACTTTGTAATATTACTATACAGCAATAGTTTAGAGGGGTTGGACAGCAAAGGTATAGGGAACAGACGCAACGTAAAAGGCAAAGGTTGGGTGAACTAACACAGGGCTCAAGCAATAAAATTCATAATTAGGTTGCTCAGCCTATCAAAAAACCCCATAATACTATCTTACTAGACAATTTACATTAAGTCTTCGGATTCTGAAGATCGCGTCTTGAAACTTATCTTGGATAAAATGTATATATCATAAGCTACAGCATCAAGACAAAACTGTTTTTACCTCGGATACTAGCGATACAAAATGGAGTCCCTCTGATGTAAGAAATCAATGCTGTATTGTCATGTTAGAAGACATATCCAGTTGATTTCATTATAACAATCACAACTATTTTTAGTTGCTTAGAAAGTACTGTAAAATGATATTTTCATTGATAAAATAAATTTTTGAACATACTTAATCGGTAGTTATATATATAGCTTACGTCCCCAACGTCAACGGCAGAAAATTTGAAACTCGCGCCAACCGCCAGTTGGATAGCCAGGTGTACCACCCCTGCACCCTAGCGAGGTACCTGGGAACCATTCCAGTGACCCTCATATATTCCACGCCTCTAGTCTCAGAGGGGAGGAGGGTGGGACTAAAATTATATGTAACTACCAGGTATGTTCAAAAATTTATTTTATTAATGAAAATATTTTTAAACGCAAGACTTGCCCGGTAGTTATATATATAGCTGATTAACACCTTTGGTGGAGGGTTAAAGACAGCTAGCATATCTGGAATTCTACTTTAGAGTTAATTAAAACAAAACTTAAGGGTTCGTACCTGATAAGGAAGCTGACTTCAATGATCCTCTGCCTCATTATGTCTGCTAGCCTTATGAGATCCAACGATCCTCCCAGGGGGCTGAATATCTCAAAGGGACTGTCAAACCGGTGTCAAAACCTCATCATGACAGAACCTCCTCCAATAACCAATTCCAGCTACTGTACTCTCAAGGAACTAACATGACCACCTGACAAAATCAATGATTGTGGAAGACTGACACAATCTACAAAAACAACCATAAAAAACAATTAAAAGTGCCAAGAGAAGAAAAGGTTATTGGAATTATGGGAACATAGTGGAGGATCCTTCACCCACTATTGCACTCGCTGCTACGAATGGACCCAGAGTGAAACAGTCCTCATAACAAGTCTGAACACTTTTCAAATATGACGCGAACACGGATTTGCTCCTCCGGAAGGTCGTGTCCATTATGCTTTGTAGAGATCTGTTCTGCCTGAATGCTGCCGACATTGCCACTGCTCTGACTTCATGAGACTTGACCTTTAAAAGTCCAAGGTCTGATTCATTACAATGAATATGAGCTTCCTTAATTGAAAGCCTGACAAAATACAGTATAAGGCATCTTTAGACATCTGTAAAGAAGGCTTTTTGACTGAACACCACAAAGCTTCAGATTTGCTTCGTAAGTCTTTTGTTCTCTCCAAGTAGCATCTAGAGCTCTAACTTGGCATGAGATTCTTTCTACCTCATCTCCAACCAGATCCGTAAGATTTGGAATCTCGAATGCTTTGGGCCAAGACTGAGAAGGGTGTTCGTTTTTGGCAAGAAAGCCTAATTGCCAAGGAACAGACAGCTTTACCATTACGAAATCCAACGTTTTTGCTAAACGCATGAATCTCGCTCACTCTTTTGGCTGTCGCAAGACTGACCAAAAATAAAGTCTTCATAGTGAGGTCTTTCAAGGAAGTTGAACCCAGCGGCTAAACCTGTCGCTCATGAGATACTTCAAAACAATATCCAGATTCCAGGCTGGAGAATCTTGGTTCCGTCGTTTTGAAGTCTCGAAAGACTTGAGAAGCTCTAGCAGATCCTTATTGCCAGAGAGGTCAAGGTTTCTATGTCTAAACACAGTAGCTGACATACTCCTATAGCCTTTAATAGTAGGAGGAGGAGAAATTGCGCTTACTTCGAAGATATAGCAGGAAATCCGCAATTTGAGCAACAGAGGTACTGGATGAGGAAAGAGAGTTGACTACACCACACTCTGAAAACCTGCCACTTAGATTGATAGACCTTGATGGTTGAAGTCCTTCTTGCTCTTGCAATAGCTTGAGCTGCCTCCTTCGAAAAGCCTCTAGATCTAGCAAGTCTTTCGATAGGCTGAAGGCAGTCAGCTGAAGAGCGTGGAGATTTTGATGCAATCTTTCCAAGTGGGGTTGTCTGAGTAGATCTACTCTTAGAGGATGAATTCTTGGGGTGTCTATCACCCATTCCAGTACCTCTGTGAACCATTCTCTTGACGGCCAATAGGGTCATCCTGGTTCCTTTGGATGTCACAAATTTCTGTATTACTTTGTACAGGATCTTGTAAGGTGGGAAGACGTAGAGATCTAGATTAGACCAGTCCAACAGAAAAGCGTCTATGTGGACTGCTTCTGGATCTGGAACGGGAGCAATACGCGTCTAACCTCTTCGTCTTCGAAGTTGCGAAAAGGTCTATGCAAGGGCGACCCCAAAGATGCCACAGGCTCTTGCACACATCAAGGTTGAGGGTCCACTCTGTTGGAAGGATCTGATTCCGTCTGCTGAGACTGTCTGCAATTGTTTTTCTCCCCTTGAATGAATCTCGTCAGAAGTATAACGTTCCTCTCTCTTGCCCACACCAGGAGATTCTTTGACGTCTCAAACAGAGATATCGAGTGTGTTCCCCCTTGCTTTGAGATGTATGCCAATGCTGTCGTGTTATCCGCATTGACCTGAACTATTTTGTTGGTGACTAAAGCCTCGAAACTTTTGAGGGCTAAAAGAACTGCCAACAACTCCTTGTGGTTGATATGCAAGGATTTTGGGGGCTCTACACATAGACCCGAGACTTCTAACTTGTCTAGGGTTGCTCCCCATCCTGTGTCAGAGGCGTCGGAGCATAACACAATGTCTGGACTCTTTATTGACAAGTCGAGACCTTCCTGGAACTTGTCTGGTTCCTCCCACCACCGAAGGCAGTCTTTGATGGGGTTCGTGATAGGAATGGACATCGTTTCTAAGTCCCTCTCCTTGTCCCAATGGCTGTTGAGATGGAACTGGAGAGGATGAAGATTCAGTCTTCCCAGTGGGACGAATTGTTCCAAGGAGAGGGTTCCTATCAGACTCGTCCATTTCCTTGCTGAACAAACTTTCTTACTTTGAAACTATCTTAGTTTCAACTTGGCTTGCTCTATCCTTAAGGGGGACGGAAAAGCCCGAAAAATCTGACTCCGTATCGTCATCCCCAAATATAAAATCCCTTGAGATGGAACCAAGAGAGACTCTTCCTTGTTTACAAGGAGACCCAGTTCTTTCGCAAGGTCCAAGGTTGTCTGAAGATCCTTCAGGCAGCGATCGTAAGTGTGTGCTCTGAGAAGCCTGTCGTCGAGATACAGGGAGGCTCTTATGCCCCTTGAATGTAGGATCTTTGCTACATTCAGCATGAGCTTCGTAAAGATCTGAGGTGCTGTGCAAAGGTCGAAGCATAGGGCTCTAAATTGGAAGACGTCTCCCATGAAAACGAACCTTAGGTAAGGTCTGAAGCTCGGATGGATGGGGATGTGGAAGTAGGCGTCCCGAAGGTCTAATGAGACCATCCAGTCGTCCCTCCTTACTGCTGCTAGCACTGACTTCGAAGTTTCCATGGTGAACTTCGTTTTGATGATGAACTTGTTCAGCGCACTCACGTCCAGAACTGGACGCCATCCCCCCCCCCCCCCCAATTCTTGGGTACCAGGATCAGTCGGTTGTAGAAACCAGGTGAGTGGATATCCTGAACCTTCTCTATGGCCCCCTTTTCTAACATAAGACACACTTGGATCGAAAGAGCTTGTTTCTTTGCCTCCTCTCTGTATCTGGAAGAGAGATCCAAGGGAACTAAGACCAGGGGAGGGCTCCCTAGAAAGGCGATCTTGTAACCCTCTCTCAAGATCTAAATAGACCATCGGTCTGCTCCTCTCTTCTCCCACGCTTGCCAGAATTTGAGTAGTCTAGCACCTACTGCCTGAAGGCGAAAGCAGTCAGACTCTGCTTCGCCCTGCTCTGAAACCTCTTCTCTTACTCCTAGCATCAGGTCTGGAGCTACCCCTGCTGGAAGATCTTCCTCGAAAGGGCCGGGAAAACTTGGGAAAAGTATCTTCCTTAGGCTTGCGGCTGGTAAAAGAGGAAGGAAGAGCCTTTCTAGCAGTCTTGGAGACGAAGATCCTGAGAAGCCTTCTGAGCTAAAGCTGAAGAAATCTCCCTGATAAGTTCTTGTGGAAACAGTAATGGAGAAAGAGGCGCATATAAAAGTTCGGACTTCTGGAAGGGAGTCACCCCCGGCCAAAGAGGAGAGCATAGTTGATCTCTTTTCTTAAGGATACCTGCGGAAAAAAGAGCTGCAAGTTCATTAGAGCCATCCCTCAAGGCTTTGTCCATGCACGACATCAAATGGACCAGGGCAGAGGTATCCCCCTCTTTAAAAATCTCAACTTTTTTACCCAAAGCCCCCAGTGTCCAGTCTAAAAAGTTAAAAACTTCAAAGGCTCGAAAAATTCCCTTGAGAAGGTAGTCCATTTCTGAAGTAGACCAAAAAAATCTTGGTCTCTCTCATGGCCGACCAACGGGGAGCGTCTACGAGGCTTGAAAAATCTCCCTGGGCAGAGGCAGGAATCCCCAAGCCGAGAACTTCTCCCGTATCGTACCAGGTGCTCAACCTCGAAGCCAGTCTAGCTGGAGGAAAGGAAAAAGACGTCTTTCCTAAGGCCTTCTTACACTGTAACCAGTCACCCATTAATTTAAGAGCTCTCTTGGACGAACGCGACAGTACCATCTTAGTAAAGCAGGCTTTCTTAGAGGCTTTGCCGAGAGTAAACTCAAGACGGAGACCAGCGCGGAGCTGTAGGCACAAAAAAAGTCTGAAAACTCTTACGTAAAAACTCTTAAGTTTTTTAAGATCGGCAGAATGACGGAAAGAAACAGTCCTTGTCTTCTGAAACGTCATCAAACTTCAAAGGAAAAAGCTGGGCTTCTACTTCCTTCTCTTGCAACGTTCCTCCGGGAGCAGTAGGGTTAAGAGCGGTTTCAATTTCAGAAAAATCCTCAGTGCCAACTGCAATAGAAATAGGCTCATTGCGAATAGTAACAGGCGGCAGAGTCGCGTGCGGCTCATCCGAACGCTCGCGATCAGCTCGATCGGAGACGAGAAGTTCCTGTGTGTGTACATGAACCGCATCGATGTCTTGAAAAGAATAAGCCTCCTCATCGTAATCCAAACTAACATCCGAAATATGACAAGGGATAGGACGTTCAGGATCATATTCAGACACACGCTTGCCGTCAACTGCTGACAAGCGTTCGGTAATATGAATCGCTTGTTGTTCAGCGACGCGTTCAACTGTAATCCTCCCGGAAACACGACCTGAAGGACGCTCACTAAAATAATTGGCGGAGAGAGCAATTTCCTGAATGATAGGACGTTTGGCAGCCTGCTTGAAAGGACATTCGGTAGCCTGTTTGCAAGGATGTTCAGCAGCCTGTTCTGTGGGAAGTCCAGGAGCCTGAGTCGAAGGAAGTTCGAAAGACTTACCCAAAGAACGAACATAAGCCTGTATAACAGGACGATCGGTAACCCGTTCGCAAGGACGTTCAATAGCCTATTTAACAGGACGTCCGACGTCTTTCTTAGAAGAACGCACGGGCACATTGTCCCGTTCGCGTTTCATAAAAGAACTGTGGACTGTGGACTTAGGAGAACGATCACGATCACTTCCTAAAGGCAGTTCGTAGCGGCTAGCAGGAAGCTTAGATCCCCCGATTACGAGGGCGCTCGGAAACATGTCCTGGCTCACTGCTCCGATCACGACCGCTGAGATGAGATTTGTTGCTACGCTGGTATGATTGCATAAAGGAGCGAGAGCCTGCTTTGCATGTCTTGAAGAATTACAAAGTTGGGATCCGAACGTTGTGAAAACGGTGATGAAATCACGTTCTCCTCATCGCTAAATGGAACAGAGCGCCTAGAAGGCGAAGACCAGTCTGAAGGCTACTTGGGAGCTTGGAAAGAGGTAAAGCCTGGTCGTGAGTGCACAAAAGGATCCTTGGAAACGTCCAGCGTTCTAAAAGGACGTTTGATCGGGGGCTTTCAAAAGGCTCTGGAGTATCCCAGTGACTACATCCAGGTTTTGAACTAGCAGGACGTCGATAGGCCTTATCATAGGACCCCTTACCCTTTTAAGCAAAGGGTCATCGGAAGACAACGAAAAACACTTAACCTCACCTTTCCAATGGCAAGGGCGAACGTCCTGGGAGGCGCCCACAGGTACGTTCGAGGGGACGTCTGCTCGTTTGATAAAGCCTCTCGTCTCTTTTCACCTTTCGACATTCCTTCTCCCAGGAGTTGGGGAGCTTGGAAGAGGTCTAGGACTAGGAGGACGACAGACACGAGCAGGCGCACCCTCCGCTGCACTTAACTTCACTGCACTTGCACCTTCACCTTTTAATAGACGCACATCGGACATCAACTGTGTCCTGTCCGCAGCCAAAGATTCAACTTTAGCGCCGAGAGCTTGAATCGCCACTAACATATCTTTTAGTGAAGGTTCATTAGCAATTGCAATAGTGGGATCGGGATCTACCACTACAGGTGAAGGAATAGGATTAATGACATGGGAAGAGGAAATATCTCTAGATGAGCGAGAGGAACTACGCCTCAATCTATCCCTTTGGAGTTCACGTCTGTATCTATCAAACTCAATCCATTCATGCTCTGACAGCAAAACACATTCATCACAGCGATCACCTAAATCACACACTTTATCTCTACATGCAACACAGAGAGAGAAAGGGGGTCAAGAGAGAGAGGCTTTAGCCATACGGGTCTTACACCCACTAGTCACACAACCTAAAAGTTATGGGGGGGTTGGCCATTTTGAAAATTTAAGAGAATTCAGACAAGCAAAGGTCAAAAATCATCTAATCCAAACAAAATCACGAAATATCCAAAGCGAGATAAAAAACAAGAGGGAGTCAATAACCAAAGATTTGTACTTCACCAAAAAACCATCAGTAATGACGGAGTAGAATTCACGTGTCGTCGCTGGCGACAGCAGGGAATATATGAGGGTCACTGGAATGGTTCCCAGGTACCACGCTAGGGTGCAGGGGTGGTACACCTGGCTATCCAACTTGCGGTTGGCGCGAGTTTCGAATTTTCTGCCGTTGACGTCGGGGACGTAAGCTATATAACTACCGGGTAAGTCTTGTTTAAAAGTATGATTTTGTACCTGAATTTCTTGCTTAATTGGGTTTCACTAATAGGACAAATGCTGGCTGTGTTTAGTTTGTAAAAATAATGTGAACACTAGCATTTTCTACATAACAATGTAGTACAATACAAGCAACTTCTGGCATACTGTATAGTTTTATCTTACCTTTTGGAAAATTCTTTATTCTTTCTCTGACAACCACCAGCCATTGCTCCAAAACTTAAAATGGCAAAATCTTTGACCTAAATCTCTGGAGGTTGCCATACGTCAAGATATTTCTCTAGATGCTCTTCAGTAATCTAATGGCTACTGCTACATCATTTCCGAAAAGGGGTTGTTTAATCTAATACAATATTTGAAATAACTTCAATATTTCACTTTATTGAAATACTTCAGTAGTTTTGCATGGGGGGGGGGGGAAAGACCATCAAACATCAGTGGTTTGAAGTGGCTGCGTTAAGTTATGATTGTAGGGATGAGGGGATACTTCCTCTTAAATGGGTGACAAAGTATAGCGATGTGAGCCATGCAGCTATACACAGCACCACCATGCACTGAGAATCTAAATTCCCTTGTTTTTTGTGTCATTGTAGAAAAAAAAGACTAGGAATGCAGTAAACTACGTTAAAAGTTCGTATCAGCATAGGAATAAACTGCTTCATCAAATCTGAGAATGTCTAAGAAATAAGCTAAATGGAAATGAAACTTACATCAGTACAGTATTGGTGCTGCATGCTACAGTTACATTAAAGGAAACTGCGTCCTTTAATATGTACCACCGCCAGGTTTCCACATGCAGGAGTCACCAACCAGGAGACATGAAACTTAGATTTATACATCCAAATAAAGTAAAATAAAGTGATTATTCAATATAAAATCATTTCATGCCTCCCTGGGGACCACCATTACCGACTGGGATATTTATTGTAAGGATGCACAGTATGTTACTAAAGGTTAAACTTATTCTAAATGGCAAATTATTAATGTTCTAACCAAACTATTTAGTGTAAAATGGTCAAAGATCTATACTATACCTGAACACTTTATGACTGGAAGGTTATTAATGACTTTCTTCATGCTGTCTGCACTTCACCTGAAATATGAAAATGCAATTAGTACAGAATGTACTGTAAACACTATGTATTTTAAAGTAAACTAGTAACAAATAACTTATCTACACATACCAGGCAACCAACAAGAGATCTATTATTTTTTTATATAATTTTCACCATCTTTCAAAGACTATGAATACAGAAATCTTTATAATCTTATGTTCAAAGGCACAATAAATTTCATTGAGCACTTCTACAGCATTAACTAAGGTTGGTCCTCAGTGAATGAGGATGCAGTGTCATTTATTATTCAGAGTTCTTGTTGGAGGTCAGCTACCAGTAAGTAAGGACTAAAAGTCAAGAAAAGATCTATACAGCATTAGAAGTCTAGATTTATGATCATGTTGGGTAAGGGTGGCCACTCATTCAGCTCTGACAACTTTGGGGGGGAGGGTGAACTTTGTAATTTTACTATAAAGTAATAGATTAGAGGTTGGACAGCAAAGGTATGGGGAACAGACCCAATGTAAAAGGCAAAGGTTGGGTGAACTAACACAGGGCCCAGGCAATAAAATTTATAATAAGGTTGCTCAGCCTATCTAAAAACCACATATCTTACTTGACAATTTTCATCAAGTCTTCGGATTCTGAAGATAGCGTCTTGAAACTTATCTGGGATAAAATGTATATACCATAAGCTACGAAAACAAGAACAAACTGTTTTTACCTCGGATACTAGTGATACAAAATGGAGTCCCTCTGATGTAAGGAATCAATGCTGTATTGTCATGTTAGAAGACATATCCAGTTGATTTCATTATAACAATCACAACTATTTTTAGTTGCATATAGATATTCCCACTTTCAGTAGTTATATGTACTGTAAAGTATGATTTTGTACCTGAATTTCTTGCCTAACTGGGTTTCACTAATAGGACGAATGCTGGCTGTGTTTAGTTTGTAAAAATAATGTGAACACTAGCATTTTCTACATGTAAAACTCATTTCTCTGACAATCATCAGCCATCGCTCCGAAACTTTAAATGGCAAAATCTTTGCGCTAAATCTCCGGAGGTTGCCATACATAAGATATTTCTTTAGATGCTCTTCAGTAATCTAATGGCTACTATTACATCATTTCCAATAAGAAGTTGTTTAATACAATATTTGAAATAACTTCAATATTTTACTTAATTGAAATACTTGAGTAGTTTGGCATGTACAGTACATAGGTCATATTAAAAGGAAACAATGATATTTATATCACAAAACCAGACAACACTGTCATATATCAGACCAAGATACAACAACTTCATCATTAATAAAATAGGTTGGACCAAGTCATGAGAAAGTTTACGCCTGTCTCAACAAACTCTTCACCCACCGACCTCTATTAGTAAGAAAAATGCCATTGCCAGCACCACCATTTCTTATAAGAAAATTCCAGTTTCACTAGATGTTAAATATATATAAAACCTTCATATGACTAATATGAAACCCTTACTCTAATCTATCAAATTAATAGATAATTGGAGATAAATATCACCCAAAGGGCATCTCCACTGTATAAAATATTACTCCCTGTATTTTGTTTATGGCAATACACCAAGCAAAAATACCATATGTCTTTTCAATCCTAATTGTGGAATATGTCAAAATGCTGAAACCTGATTAGTTCCTGATTAGTATACGAGGGGGACCCAGTGGACGCTACACCTAGTTTAGGTTAGACAGATTCACATATCTTACTACATTTGTGTATGGCTGGGTCAGCAATTTCTCACAGTGGAACCATATTACTGCTCTTTAAGGGGGTTCCTGTATCTCTCAGTATTCATTCCCAATAAATAAAGATCAAACTTGTTGAAAGTTGATTAGAACTGCTTTTACCTTAGTGGCCATATATTACCAAGTACCTATTTTGAGATGTTAACAAACGGAAATGATGCATAAAGTTGGTCATTACAAGCATAGCATTGCACGTGGAAGGGAAGAATCCCTTTGCCTTGTGTGTGTGTGTGTGTAGATCGCCTTACCGTATGTAAGACACGGGCTCGATCCCTTTGCCCCGAAGGGACCGTTGCCCGTCGGGTGACGAGTTCCCCAGAAGGTGAAGATCTAGCAGGAGTTGGAGAACGGTCTGCAGAGAGGTCCAAAGGAGCAGAAGCTGTAGGCTGAGTACGACGAGGAGTCCCCTTCGGAGGAAGAAGATCCAAAAAGGCGCCTCTTAACCCCCTTATAAGGGGAAGGGAGGCCCTTGCGACGCAGCAGACGGTGAGCCTTATCTGTCTACAATACAAAAAATGTTAAGAATTTTCAAGTTAAGTACTTGAGGAAAAAAAAAAAAAAAAAAAAAAAAACCCGAATTTTTTAAAATTTCAAAACAGTTCATTTTAGCCTACTTTACCATCACTGCCTGAGCTTCAACAACCCCACGAGGAAGGCAAGGAAAATAGTACAACCATTTTAATTTAATGAAACATATATACATAAAAAAGAAGTATTAAACCTAATGTGGAGGAAAAGACAAAACAGTATAAGAGGTGCCGTTGCAAAGGCTATCCTCACCAGTGAACCTGAACCTGGGGTTCAAGACCCTCTCAAAATCAGTTTCTTGTGTCTAAAACCTCAATATCCTGGCAAGCTAAGGACAGGGCTTTGAGGGGAACCCATTAGTCCACCTGTTGAATCATAAGATTGCCCCCCCCCCCAACCCCCTTCCCTAGATTAGACACTATTCACTTGTATACATGGTCAGTCTCTAGGCCAGTGGTTCCCAAACTGGGAGCCGCGCCCACTAGGGGGGCGTGAGGATGATACAAGGGGGGCGTGAAGTCATCTGCTCGAAATTACTTGTTTAATAGAATAACAATATCATTAAAAGAACAAGTATCTGTCGCTACATACATGCATCCATCTCACTAAATTTGACTAGAAATTGTGCCTTAGTCTCATAAGTATTTCCAAATATTAAATGCTATGTTTTCTTATTATGTATTCTTAAAATCGCAACTCAATTTTGCCAATTTGCTAATGTTCAAACTTTTTTCGGTCACTTTGAACCAAATGTTTCACTTTTAGTTACTGGAATGTACTATTATTTGTTTGAGTGGCTTTCTTTATTAAAATATAATACAAACAAAAATCTGTTTTCCTGTACAATGCTAAGAAATAAATGTAAGAATCATTTCAGATAAAAAAAAAGGAGTGATACGGGTCTACTGGAAGCAAAAAGGGGGCGTCAGGTAAGATAGTTTGGGAACCACTGCTCTAGGCCATTCTCAACAACCCATTCCTGAGTTATCATTAGGAATATTTCACTATAGTAAATATTTACCCTCTTTTAATTACTGCTGTAGTCAATCCCAACCAAACTACAGAGGCTCTGACATTTTACAATAGTCCATCCCACCAAAATAAACGTGATCCAACCACCCTTCTTATGAGGAAAAGAGGGGAGAATCACGTAAAGCAAACACTTGTTTACAAGTTGAAAGTGATTAGGAGAGATCATGGGGATAAAATTTCTGTATTATATACGGCTAGTGCCTAATGTTAATACAAGTTGCTTAACCTTAAGATTCTGTTTCATTAAAGAACAATGTAATTTTAGATAATGGATTGGATCATGCATAACTGAATAGATCCTTACAAATACAATACTTGATTCCCATATACTACTGGCAGCAACCTTAATTAAAGTTACAAAATTTAATAGAGCAAAAAAAAATTCCCCTTTTGCTCCGATATTCCACCAGGTTGTTCAGAAAATCATAGGTGATGCTTCTGTCGTAAGTTACTTATTAAAACAATAAATGGCCTGTTTTATATTCTAAACCTCACCTATTATATTAAACATAGGAATAAACACAATCATAGCTAATTTTATTCATAATGTTGATAATGAAAGGTTAGGGTAGAAAACGCGTGTTTCATATATTGTCTGATAATGAGAAATGGAAGAAAAGTCCATGATAGAAAGTGCGCAACATCTCGCACCTTTATTAATCGTCTTCACCCCTTTCCCTATGTCTGTGTAATTGATAATGCCGAAAGGCTTTCCCACGGGGCTAACACGCATGTTCCCCATACCAGAACATATGAGCAATGCAGTGACGATCATTTGCAAGCGAAGCGAGCTACAACGGGCAAAATATAAATCATTAGCCCCATCAAGTTAGGAAGCATTAGTAATACAGTACCTACGGTGAAAACCGCTAAGAGCAACTCCATAGAAAATGGGCTGGAAAATTACGTTTTTGAAATCCGGAAGTCCGGCAAATAAAAACTCCCGTGTTATTATTATTCTTGTTTTGATAATCGTGACATTTTAATTACAATGACTAAGAATGACGTTATGCAGAAACTGTTTGAAAAAAATTAAAGCACCCTTGAATAACAACGAACAGTACCTCCAGCATGCATCAACAACCACCTAACCCAGTGGTTCTTAACCAGTGTTCGATCGAACCCCAGGGGTTCGGCGGAGGTAACAAAACACAAAGGATATGAAAGTTACACTTGCCAAGGTTAAGCCACGAATTTCTGAAATTGCCTCTGAAAGACAACATCATAAGTCACGTTGACATGCAAAAAGTATTCATCATGTTTTTGTTTTCGTGCGAAGTTCATATTTTGTTGATTTTTTTCTTTGAACAAATTGGTTCTGTGGGCAAATGATGCATGGTTCATATTGTGCACTAATACAATATATACATATGCTTTGAATTTGAAATATATGCTGATATATTTAGGTGTAACTTTCTTTTTCTTTTTCCCTTTATTTCATTTACCTATATATACATAATATATATATATATATATATATATATATATATATATATATATATATATATATATATATATATATATACATATATCTATATATATATATAGAATACAGTATATATATATACATATATATATATCCAACTATGAAGGGTTCGATGAGTGTACATATGACACTTGAGGGGTTCAGTACCTCCAACAAGGTTAAGAACCACTGACCTAACCTAACCAAGAAGCTGTGTCCTTACCAATTTAACTAACAGGTGTTTACTGACAATGCAACCCACTTCAACTGCCATATTCTCACCTAACATACAAGCCTTGTCTCTACCTACTCAACTATGATGCTAACTGTAACCCGCTTCAGACCGCTGCATTCTTAAGCAAAGGGGTTGAAAATGGGATATGGATAATGGGGCATGGCCGTTACCATACTATATCCTTGATGGCATACAACTAAACTAGTACACTTGATTATAACGTGTTTCGTATATAATTGACGATACCTACAACAGACATAGCTTGACCGTTAGGCCTAAAGGTAGTCGACCTACCACAACTTCAACCACTATAAAATGCCACCTGAAATAGCTTTTCTAGGTTTCGGTTGTGACATTTTCTAAATAATGCTTTCTCCCGTTTCGAAAATATTTTCGTCGCAAATGAATAGTGATATATATCCTAGTATACTGGCCAACACCAGAGGATAGCCGGTAGAAACCGGGGATTTAGGGTGGAGAAATTATAAGGAAATGTGGCATTTCGTCGTTTGGTACTGCAAAGAACCGAATATTTACATATGGAATGAATTTTTGGCAAAGCACAAGGTCTAGTGACGGTAATATCCCTCCTACACGAGTTTTAATGTAGGAAAGTGTGGACCACATGGCCGAAGCCCAGGGAAATCGAATCATGTGTAGGAATGAAGTCTAACGTTAACTAATCATGAATTCTTCATAATGACGCGAAACACGATCGGTAAGATATATTATCATTAACTATACGAACCTAAATTACCCACGATGAGAGAGAATCCAAGACGGTCACGTTTTTCAGACACGAAAGCCAGATTAGCCAAGGAAGGTGGACTGCCAGGACTAGACGGAGAGCAAACATGGCCGACGGAAGGATGCTTACCCAGTGAATGAATACATAGGCGTTGGTAGCATTGGTTCTGCTTATTGGTAATATAATGGAAATAAAAGTAATCTAAAGGGATTAAAAAGTTTAATCAAGTGTAATTTGAAAGGTACATGGATGAAATTCAATGTGGATAATCAGTGAAACATCATTTAATGAAATAAGAACTACTTCAGTGCTCGGAAAGAAGGTTGTTACAGGGCTCTGGTTATTTGACTTGTGTCTTTTGAATATGGAACAAATCTTCAAAGTCTGTTATTATTATTATTATTATTATTATTATTATTATTATTATTATTATTATTATTATTATTATTATTATTATTTGCAAAGCTAGTTTGTTCTTTCCTTTGCTGTTGAACTCTGGTTTTTGATACTGAGCTTTAATTTCGTATTGAAAACAGCAATAAAAATTAATGAGTAGGGCACTGTGGTTAAAAGTATTACATTACATTTTATTTTCATTACCTTTTTTTCCTGATCCTGTGCTGTCACACAATGATGAAACTTGGTAAACCTTCGTCCTGGCCCAGAAAAAAAAAAACATAAATAAATTAACATTTTAAGACCTTTAAACACAACCCCCCCCAAAAAAAAAAAAAAAACATAGGCCTACAATTATAAATACATTTAAGCCCATTTAGATACACATAGAATATAAAACTATTTGGACATAAGTGCACATGCATGTATTCAAATATAGCTGCACCAGATATATACATGCCTATTTAAAATACACATGCGGACACACCCTCAATAATTATACCAAAATTTTAAGCCTACATACTTTCACGTACAGTTTCTATGTATATATACCATTGTGAGTAAATATTGAATATAGTCACGTTAAAACAATCATGTATAATACATACATAGGCGTAAATTTATGCATGTTGAGTATGCACCAGTGTTCAAATGGGGTCCTAAATTAAGCATGGACGCGCGCACACACACACACACACACACACACACATATATATATATATATATATATATATATATATATATATAGAGAGAGAGAGAGAGAGAGAGAGAGAGAGAGAGAGAGAGAGAGAGAGAGAGAGAGAGAGAGAGAGAGAGCCTATGTGTGTGTATCAACATTATCAGCCTTAGCTAATCCACAGCAGGACAAAGGCCTCAGACATGCCCTTCCGCTCCCGTCTGTTTATGATCTTACTATGCCACTCTAAACCAGTATAATTTTCTTAGCTCGTCTATTCATCGTCTTCTCTTCCTTCCCACATTTCTTTTGTAATCTTTAAGGACGTATTATGTTATTCTGAATGTCCGTCTATTGTCTGTCATTCTCATTATATGTCCTGTCCATGTCCATTTCTTTTTCTTTCATATTGCTAGAATATCCTCTACTTTAGTTTGCTCTCATATCCACGTTGCTCTTTTTTCTGTCTCTTAGTGTTAGTCCCATCATTATTCTTTCCATAGCTCCAATTTTTCTATGCATAAGTTTATACTGGTAGGACCATCTCATTAGATATTTTCTTTTTAGAGAAAATGACATTTGACCTTTCAAAATCTCGTTTTGTTTATCAAAAGCTCTCCAGCCACTGCTTATACTTTTTATAATTTTGGTCTCATGTCCTGGGGAAACACTTGCTTGCTGGCCTAGGTACATATATTAATTAACAATCTCTGTAGGTTCGTTCATAACCCTTATTTGTTGTCTCTCTGCATTTTCTATTGAACATTATCATAGGTTTACTCATAAACATTTTCAGCATTACATTTCTGCTTTATTCAAATCTATTATTGTTTGCATTTCCTCCTACGATTCACTAAACAGAGCTATGTCATCTGCAAATCTTTAGTTGTTAAAGTATTTCCCATTAATATTAATGCCTACATTTTCCTGCATCTTAATTTTTTAGAAAAAAAACTAGGAATGCTGTGAATGATTTAGGAGAGATGGGGTCTCCCTGTCTAACTCCTTCCTCAATTGGAATTCTCTTCATATACATAGTTTTAGGATTGCTGTACTTCCTGTAGAGATATCTTAAAGTGTTCCAACATAAGATTCATCTATTCCTTGTCTTTGAAGGGCTTTCACTGCTGCTGAAGTATTGGAAAAGTAAAAAGCTTTCTCATAGTCCATGGATACATTATATAGTGGTTTGTCATACTCTATTGATTTTTCATTAGCTGGATAATTACATGAATATGGTCAGTTATTGAACACCCTCTTCTAAATCCTGCATGCTCTCTTGGTTAAGTAAAGTCTAAATGCCTTTCTATCTGGTCTAATATGATCTTTGTAAATATTTTATATATTATGATGAGTAAACTTATTGTGTGATAATTTTTCAGGTCTTTTATATCTCCATTTTTGTGAATTGATATGGTTACGCCTGTTACCGCCTCAGGCGTTTCATTATTTCTATTGGCAAAGTTATTTCTTATATCACTATTGTATAGAAATCCTCTACAATTTTTATCACTCCATCTCTTTTGTTGATAAAAATCCCATTTTCATCCTTTAAAGCAAACATCTGTTGGTGTCCTGTTGCGAGTCTTTTCATCAATTTAATGCTTCTTCCTTTCTTTAGTGCTTCAAGTTTGATCTGATTGTCTTTACAAATGTCTTGGGTTTTTAGTTTGTTTAATGCTTTAGATAGTTCTGCGAATTCTAAATCATGTCTCGTGGATTTTACCCTCATTTCCAATCTTTTCTTTATTAGGTTTTTGGTCTTTTCTGAGTTTTCCTCGATCTTGTTTAGGAACTTTTCCACCGATCTCTTGTACCGATTCGAATATAAAATTAGTTAAATAACTGTTTATTTCTTCTTTACTTGTTCCAATTTCATCATGCAACTAAAAGTAGGCCTACCTATTTTGTAGGTAGTAGGTTGGCCAGGGCACCAGCCACCCGTTGAGATACTACCGCTAGAGTTATGGGGTCCCTTGACTGGCCAGACAGTACTACATTGGATCCTTCTCTCTGGTTATGGTTCATTTTCCCTTTGCCTACACATACACAGAATAGTCTGGCCTATTCTTTATATATTCCCCTCTGTCCTCATACACTTAACAACACTGAGATTACCAAAGAATTCTTTTTCACCTAAGGGTCAACTACTGTACTGTAATTGTTCAGTGGCTACTTTCTCCTTGGTAAGGGTAGAAGAGACTCTTCAACTATGGTAAGCAGCTCTTCTAGGAGAAGGACGCTCCAAAATCAAACCACTGTTCTCTAGTCTTGGGTAGTGCCATAGCCTCTGTACCATGGTCTTCCACTGTCTTGGGTTAGAGTTCGCTTGCTTGAGGGTACACTCAGGCACACTATTCTATCTGATTTCTCTGCTTCTTGTTTAGTTAAAGTTTTTATAGTTTGTATAGGAAATATTTTAATTTTGTTACTATTCTCAACAGATTTTATTTTTCCTTGTTTCCTTTCCTCACTGGACTATTTTCCCTGTTGGGACCCTTGGGCTTATAGCATCCTGCTTTTCCAACTAGGTTTGTAGATTAGCAAGCAATAATAATAATAATGACAGCTATTTCAGCTGATAACACGGCTCTGCAAGTAAGCAAGAGGGCTGGATAGGGTATTCACTGATTTGTAATTGGGAGCTAGAGAAATACTGCAAAGAAAAAGTACCTCATACGATGCTGATGTTACTACCACAACATTGTGTACAGTAGTTTAAAGAGCTTAAAATGCAAAATACTCTGTACATCTGTTTTACTTTAAGTTGCAAAGTCTACAGGCTTAGTTCATTTGTGTATCATAGTTTACTATATCTGAAATTTTCATTTTAATTAACCAAAAACCATTATAAAGACAGCACTTATACACTTTAATTGTTCGTTCTTACATATCGTTGTTCATACTGTGATTGTAAGGACAGTCAGACAAGCGTCACCAAGATCAACTGATACTTTATTTGTTGTTGTTGTTGGGGTATTAAAGCCAACACTTGTTGTTGGCACTGGCCTTTCCCTTGGTTGGCCCGTAGGTGATCTGTAAAAATTTATAAGGTAGTTGAACTTTATTTGAATGCGCACGGAAATACATTACAAGGTGCGGACGGAAACGTAGGATGACGATGGCGCCAAGTCAGATTGAAGTGCCCGCCAATATATATGTGTTTTCTTACACTTACAAATATATGAATTATGGGTTAACAAAAACATGTTATGAAACGATACACATATCAAAATGTAGCTCTGGTAGAGCGGAATATATATACATAGGACACCACAGTGTGGCGAAGAGAGAATTTAAATAAATAAGTAGTTTGTCGATTTTCTGGACGACGAAGGGATCGGTGTCCTTACAAGTACTCCCCCCCAAGACATCGGGCGGCGTAGAGGGCTGATGATCAATCTTCGTATCTCTTCGGGCGTCGGAGGGTTCCTCTTGTTTTTGAACGGAGGGGCGCGCTGGCGGTCGGTATAAGGATCTCTTCCTCTTGACGTCGTTTGATGATTTTTCCTTCGTTGGGCGGCTTGTTTTGTGGCGGAACTCTGAGTCTGCCAGGTCCAGCGGAGGCGGTGTCGCTTCCTTCGAGAAACGCTGGTTTCACGCGGTCTATTCAGACCCAGTCCTCTTGGCCATGGACGTCGAGAAGGAAGGCTTTCGTTGTCTTTTTAATTACCTGGTAGGGACCTCGATAAGGTCTAGTCAGTGGTTGTCGATGAGCGTCGACACGGACGAAAACGTACTTGCAGTCATCCAGGCTTTTTGGCTTGAAGTGCTTGGTTCTGTCCTGGTAAGTTTTGAGACACGGCCTGAACTTCCTGGCGATGTCCCTTAGGTGATCCAGCTGCGTGTCGTCGGTTGATAAGGGAAAGAATTCGCCAGGAACTGCGAGCGCTTCCCCGTAAACTTTTTCGGCGGGCGAAGGTTCGCCGTCTGCTCGAGGGGCGGTGCGAAGGCCGAGGAGTACCCAAGGAAGTCGTGATTTCCAGTCCCCGTCGGTGCAGCTCGCCATCAGGGACGCCTTGAGGGCGCGGTGCGTTCTTTCGACCATGCCGTTTGCCGCGGGGTTGTATGCCGTGGTGCTGTGGAGCGTCGTCCCCATCAGGTTCGCCAAAGCAAGCCATATTTCTGAGAGGAAAGCGGGGCCTCTGTCAGTCGTGATGTCGTCAGGAACGCCAACCCTGCTCACCCAGCTTGACAGGAGGGCTTTGGCACATGCTTGAGTCGTAGCTTCGGTCATCGGCGATGCCTCCAACCACCTCGTGGAGCGATCGATGATCGTAAGTAGGTAGCGAGCGGATCCAGAAGGGGGCAATGGTCCCACAACGTCGATGTGTATATGTCCGAAACGTCTTTTTGGCTGGGGAAAATCGCCCACCCCCGATTCGGTGTGACGGCTGACCTTGCTTGACTGGCAGTTGATGCATGACCTCGCCCATTCCCGGGCATCCTTTTTTATCCCTGGCCAGACAAACTTTTCAGACAGAAGGCGAGCGGTGGTGCGTCCTGAGGGGTGCGAAAGTCCATGGATGATATCGAATATTTTCCTTCTGCAGGAGGCTGGTACCCAGGGACGAGGGCGGCCCGTGCTGGAGTCGCAAAGAATAGTTACAGTACTCCTGCTGGTCCGAGGGGAACCGCACTTATCTTGAGCGCGGATGGCTCCGTCAGGTGAACCTGTGCTTCTCGGTCGGTGCGTTGTTCGGTTGCGAGATTGGCGAAGTCGATTCCCAGGTGGATCGCGTCAATTTCAATCCTTGAAAGGGCGTCCGCGACTGGGTTTTTCTTTCCTGGGACGTAACGTATGGTGCACCCGAATTCGGCGATTGATGCGAGATGACGTTGTTGTCGGGATGACCATGCGTCCGTTGATTTCGTGAAGGCGTGGACGAGGGGTTGATGATCCGTTGTAATCGTGAAGGGGGTACCCTCCAAGATGTGCCTGAAGTGGCGGACGGCGAGGTAGACGACGAGGAGTTCCCTATCGAAGGTGCTGTATCTTGTTTCGGCGGGTTTCAATTTCTTGCTGAAGAATGCCAGCGGTCGAGGAGAACCATCGACGAGTTGCTCAAGCACAGCCCCGCAGGCGACGTTGCTGGCGTCGGTCGTTAGTCGCAGGGGCGCGTTGTCGTCGAAATGAGCCAGGGTGGTGGCATTCGCAAGGGCATCCTTCGTCCGAGCGAATGCCTGTTGCTGGGGCAAGCCCCACTCGAGTTTTTTTGCTTTTCCTTTCAGGACGTCGTCGAGGGGTGCCAGGGTTTGTGCGATGTTGGGGATGAAGCGCCTGTAGTAATTGACCATTCCCAAGAACTCCTGAAGTTGGCGGATGGTCGTAGGCATTGGGAACTTCCTGATAGCGTCGACTTTGGTTGTCATGGGTTTTACCCCCCGCGAGGATACACGGTGACCAAGGAAATCCACTCCCTCCGCACCGAACGTACATTTGTCGAAGCGTACGACTAGGCCGTTCTCCTGTAGGCGCTTTAGGACGGTGCGGACGTGTCCCAGGTGTTCCTCCTTGGTTTTCGAGAATATCAGGATGTCGTCGACGTAGCAGACGCAGAAAGGTAGGTCACCCAGAATGCTATCCATTAGTCGTTGGAAGGTCGCCCCGGCGTTGCGTAGACCGAAGGTTGAGTATGCGAAGGTGTAGGATCCAAACGGCGTTACAATGGCAGTTTTCGGGATATCTTCCGGGAATACGGGGACCTGGAAGTAAGACTTGAGAAGGTCCATCTTGGTAAAAAACTTTGCGCCGTGCAACGCGTTCGTTAGGTCCTGCATGTTGGGCAGTGGGTAATGATCGGGCGTTGTGATGAGGTTGAGGCGCCTGTAGTCGCCGCAAGGTCTCCAGGACCCGTCCGGCTTTTTAACCATGTGCAGGGGTGATGCCCAGGGGCTCGATGCTTTCTTACAGATACCCATGCGTTTCATGTCCTCGAAGGCGCGTTTGGCATCCTTCAGTTTCTGAGGCGGGAGGCGGCGGAATTTGGCGTGAGTGGGAGGTCCTGTCGTTGTGATGTGGTGGTAGATACCATGCTTGGACGGGGAACCTGGCGAGTGTCGGAGCTCGGGCTTGAAAACCTCGGGAAACTCTCGTAGGAGGTCGGCGTAGTGGTACGTTGTTACGGCGGACACGGACATTGTTGCAGGGCCGTGCTCTAGGGCGCGAGACTGGCAGGTTCCCGTGTCGATGAGACGTCTGTTAGCGACATCGACGAGGAGTCCATGGTGGGCGAGGAAATCCGCACCGAGGAGGGGGCGATTGACGTCGGCGATAGCGAAGGGCCAAGAATACGAACGGCCCATGATAGATATCTTGAGGGTCTTGATTCCATAGCACCGTGTGGGAGATCCGTTGGCGGCGATGAGTGAGGGAGCGTTTTTGTCGGGACCACGGTCTAGGTCGGACTTCGAAGGAGGGAACGTTGACTGCATTGCGCCGGTGTCCACCATGAGTCTACGGTTGGAAATGGTATCGAGGATACAGAAACCAATCTTGTTATGGTTAACTGCGGCTGCGATGGTGGCAGGTGGATGCTTCTGGCGTCATCTTCTAGGGAAACTGCATGGTGCTCTACATTTCTTGGCGTCACTGCCGAACTGTTGGTGGTAGAAGCACCATGCTGGGTTAGGCCTAGGGTTTGGTCGCGTCGGTCGCGGTGGTTTCTTTCTTGATAGAATGTTGATCTCATCGTCCTCGAGGGCCATTGCCGAGGAGTCTATGGAAGAGCAGCTGCTGAAGGAGGAGAACGGAGGCGGTGTTGATGATGATGCTCCGAGGCGAGATGCTTTGGAGGCCTCGTGGAGCTTCTGAGCCTTCGCCAGGAGTTCGTTCATCGGGAGCGTGTCGGCGTCTGTCAATTGGGCCCGTACGTCCTGTGGTAGGCGTCGAAGAAAGATCTCGCGAGATAAGCTCATCTCACGTCGTCGGCCGTTGCTGTCTGTTTCGGGGAGCATGAGCAGGCCGGTTAGCTCGTCCCAGGCCTCGACAGGAGAGGTGTCACCCATGGGCTTGCCGGCGAGGTCCAGTACTTTCTGTGCCCTTGCTGAGACGGAGAGGGAGTAGATACCAATGACTTTCGTTCTCAGGTCGTCGTATGAAACTTGGCCGGCCTGGGCGTCGAGCCATGGGGAAATCTTGTCGAATACTTCTTCAGGTATGGAGATGAGAACGATGTCAGCCTTGGCGCAGGAGTCGCTGAGTCTAGCGACGCGGAAGAGTACGTCCGCTCTCAGGAAACAGGAAGCGGTGTTGTGTTGAGAAAAGGGCGGCAGTTTGACTTTGGGCGTGGAGGCGAGGCCGTTGGGTGCGATGGGCGTATTGCTTCCTGCATCGTGGCCAGACGACGAGTCGGCGAAGAGGTGAGAAGTTGATATGTCGGTTAAGCTCATCCTACTGCCTTACGTTCACCGAAGTGTGGGAGAACCAAAGGCAGGTTCGTGCCTAAGGTAACGGAGTATGTAGAAGGTAGCACGGCCGTAATAAGTCCGTTAATGGCAAAGCCAAAACCGCTGATGCTACTTTCAACTCCGGGGTCACCAGTTGTAAGGACAGTGAGACAAGCGTCACCAAGATCAACTGATACTTTATTTGAATGCGCACGGAAATACATTACAAGGTGCGGACGGAAATGTAGGATGACGTTGGCGCCAAGTCAGATTGAAGTGCCCGCCAATATATATGTGTTTTCTTACACTTACAAATATATGAATTATGGGTTAACAAAAACATGTTATGAAACGATACACATATCAAAATGTAGCTCTGGTAGAGCGGAATATATATACATAGGACACCACAGTGTGGCGAAGAGAGAATTTAAATAAATAAGTAGTTTGTCGATTTTCTAGACGACGAAGGGATCGGTGTCCTTACATGATTATTTAGAATTTGTGTATATATCTATCCTTTAACCAACACTTAAGGCAAAACTATACAACCAATTACTTAGTATATATATTTATTTTATACACATTAATATACATATCATTTACAACAGCACGACAGCAGCTGTAATACAGAAAGTGAAAAGTCAGCGTGATTACGGAAAACTATAATCACTTACAGAAATCAACAGATATAATAAAAAATGTATTTGTAATATAATGAAAATCACAGATTAAAGTAAAACTCCCTTGGCTCTACCTATTCAGGTTCTTTCTCTAGCATACGTAATACCAGACAAAAACTGATTACAGATAATTATTTATAAAATAACTGCACTACCTCAACAATCAAAAAGCATTGTATTTTGCGCTACAGTACTAACTTTAGTCTGTATACCTTGTCATTGGGTTTTATCTGTAAATACTGTAGTGTTCTATGTGAAATATGTTTTGGTGAAGTGTCTTATCTATGGCAATAATACTTTTTATAACTTCATAGTCCTTTTTGTTAATCTAGCAATTTATGTGAAAAATAACTACAGCAGAAATAAAAACTTTGAGTAGATTATTATTGCGGAAATAATCTGCATGTGTAATACCCTTCAAAATAAGCTTATCTTTATCTGATAAGCTGGTAATGTAGCTTATCATGGTTTGATGAATTCTTATTACATGAAATGATTTTGATAAATCATTAGAAACAGCCGAAAAATTTAATCTTATAAAGACTTTAACAAAAAGCTTCAATTGTATACAAAAGAGTCATGGGAAAAATAACTTTGAAGATATAATCATACTTTTGTTAGGAAACTAGTGATTGAATATTTTATCAGTATATTGATGCCACTTGTCGAACTTAGAAGTTCATAGCATCAAATACACTTAAACTTGTCATGTTAAAGGCTCAGGTGAAAGTTCTGTGAACTGTTACTGTACATTTTCAGAGGATTTTTTTATGGCTTTGTATTCAATATGGAGAAGCAATATATTTTCAATAATTTCTTATTCCTAAGAAGTAAAAAACATGAGCGTAGAATTGATTTATGGCTTATATAAGACGTTTTCATCTGCATTTCGGTATCGCATGGCACTTCTAATCGAAGATCCCCCACCAAGGTGTTCGGTATCGGACTCGTAAGCATTATTGATGGAGCCACCGCTTGGAGTGAACATACGCTGGTTGTCCGCCTCTGAAGCAATTGAAGTTCTTGTTCGTGGCTGGGTTGGAGACGAAAAAAAAGTTTCATTAGGAAATGAAGTTCTAACTTTTGTGGGCTGAATTCAAAGGGAATTTCTTGTACAGCAAATTAATGATTATCAAGAAAGGTTACTGCTAGTATTATAAGTTAACCCTTTTACCCCCAATGGACGTAATGGTACGTTTCACAAAACTCATCCCTTAACCCCATGGACGTACCGGTACGTCCTTGCAAAAAAAAACTGCTATTTACATTTCTTTGCATATTTTTGATAACTTTATGAGAAACTTCAGGCATCTTCCTAAATAATGAGACCAACCTGACCTCTCTATGACGAAAATTAACGCTGTCAGCGCGATTAAGAAAAAAAAAAATATATTGCAAAATGTGCTTGAAAAAGAAAAACCCCTGGGGGTTAAGGGTTGGAAAGTTCCAAATAGCGTTGGGGGTAAAAGGGATAACATCAATATTGTACTTTTTTTAATGTTTGGTTGAAAAAAAATACTATACATTATATTAAGCTAGATTAAAAAGTTTAAAGTAAATTTTGAATTTTCATCATAAAACTGAATTCTAGATTAAATAGCTTATTAGAAGAGAGGAATAAAATGAGAAAGTAATATTGTAAATTCTTCTTTAAGGGAACATACTATATGGAAACTGTACAGAAATCAAGAACAGAAGATGACTATCACACAAACAAAATTGAATCATGCAATTGTCTTTTTTTTTTTTGACAGGAAGCTTTGCGAATTAATCTACACATCTGACCATGATACTTACACAGTATAGATGAGTACCACATAGTAATAAGAATGTGACAGTGAAGAGTAAAATCATGAATAAACAAAGGAAAGATAGAAAAATAAAAAATATAAAGAGTATAGGACACTTGAGAGATTTAAAAAAAAAAAAGACTGTAATGTCATGGTACAGAAACTGTGCCACAGACCAGAGGTTGAGAACTCTAATTAATAACCATCCTGCATACGACAAATAAATCAGACAACTGAAATAGCCCAGTGATGACAAACAGAAGCATCAATTTGTCAGTTATAGAGACAAAAATCTATATGGAAGGATTCTAAATTCTTTTCACAGCCAAGATACCATCTTTGTGATCTCATTACTGGTTCAAAAATATAGAAGGATATGGTAGAATCCTACACCAGTAGCAATGGAACAAGCTGTGTCCATGCTTATTGTAAATAATCACGTTTTACACACAATGGCCACGTACAAAATCATAAAATTCACATTCACCATGTAACAAGTGGTTCGTAAAAGCAAACACAGCAAAAGCTCCTACCTTTTAAGATTCTGATTTCATAAAGAGTAACATAGTTAAAAGAAAGAAAGGTCTTCCCTCAATCTCAAAGAGGTAACAAAATCATCTTAGATTTTTAAAAAGGACTGACTGTTTTGAGCGTAGTTACACACTTTAAACTGAAACCTAATACTGAAGTAAATGATCTGATACAAGCACGCATACGCAGGAGCTGTGGACCTTTTACTGTATATAGAAGTACTGAAATATATAAATTATATAATAAAATTAAAATATAATCAAATAAAACCACAAGAATTAGCATGGACAAAAACAAAGCCTTCATAATTTAAAGCTTATACAATCATCGTATATTATACGATAAATAAACTTACTATACAGTACTGTACTTCTTATGCAATTTGCTCTACACCTGGTGCAAAAGATGTCCGCTGTTTGGAAGAAGCAAGGTGAACTTGTTTACAGTATGAAAACCTTGGTATTTGATCACAACACTTCAATTGCATTGGCCCATTCAAATTACAGTACCATGCAGTACATGCAACTAATTCCGAGTACAATATACAGTACCGTAATAGTGGTTGATCTTAACCATTCAACCGAGTCATGCTTCTGGTACTATAGTCCATTTCTTTTAGCGAGTCATATTTACACCGACTTGCAGCGGTGCCCATTTAGTTTGGAAAAGTTTCCTGATCGCTGATTGGTTGGACAAGATAATTCTAACCAATCAGTGACCAGGAAACTTTTACGAGTTAAAGGGGCACCGTTGCGAGTCGGTGCAAATATGACTCGCTAAAAGAAATGGACTATACAGTATAAACTATTATTTTGAGGGTTAAGAAATGGTTTTAGTTTCTTCTAGTGTTTTTAGTATAAAGGAACTGTAAGAACAGTTTTCACTCGCTAAAAGAAAGCCAGTGAATGGAAGTAATCAAACATTCAAATGGACATACTGTGCCTGTTGTATTAGTACTGTAGTTAGTTAAGCAAAGTTATATATTGTGCATTGTATTGCATATCATGAAAGGAAAAATATGTATAAAATATTCTCTGGTATTTAGTTTGAGCTTGGAATTAGTTTGAACTGAAGTTGACAAGAGGTTAAGAGAGTTAAGATAATAAATTGTGAGGCAAATGGACCATCCGGAATAACATGCAAGACTTGGTCAGATTGAAAAGAAAGATATGACCAAAAGAATATAAAGATTTTTGCAGAAAAAAAGTAATACAGAATAGAAAGCTAAGATAATACTGTATATTGTAATGTGAAAATTACAGAGAACGATATGAAAGTAAGGATGAAGAGACAGAAGGTAAAAAAAAAAAATGCTTAAATCAACAATTTTTAGTTTGGCCTTGTACCAGGAAACAACCACAAGGAAAAGTTATATTATGAGGTAAGTAATGGAGATGTATACCATAGAAAAGGGTCAAGTTATAAATTGTACTTGAAGATCTTCGTGGCATTCAATACAGCAAGAAAGTAAGAATAAAACTGGCATTATGAACCGAGGCTACCACAAAGAAAAATTGAGCAAGTGATGGTACGTGCTTCTGTATGCCATAACACAAGATCTTGTGTGAAGATAAAGGAAAGCATGTCAGAAGAATCTCTGATACCTGCTGGTGTCTATCAAAAATCAACACATAACCTTTATTGGTTACTATTATCATGGGGGATGCTACAGGAAGGGAGGAAAGGTGGTTCTATGGTAAAATACTGTACTGTATTCAAAGTATCTATATTAAGCAGAAGAACTGAGTGTTAGAAATGTTTGGAAGTGAATGGCGAAAAGAACAATGATAGTCAGAGTAATTAAAGACAAGACTATGGAGAATGAAATGTAGATTAAAGAGAAAATACTCTGGAAATTACAAACATACACTGTGGGTGTGGTACAGGGTGAATGTCATGTTATGCATAGCAAGTAATATGATTAGGTCACTACAGTGTACTGTCTTTATTAAAATACCCTTTGAAGGTTGTGCCACAAATAAAGTAACATAAATATGTGGTTTTTAAGTTATAAAAAAGATACTTAAATCTTGAAGATTTACGTGATTTGGAACTGTGAGGAAAATTTAGTACTTAGTACTTAAAAGTGTAAGATTTGTGAAGGCTCAGAAAATATCAGATTAGGATACAAATAAGTTTGGTAGAAGTTTATAAGATAAGGTAAATACAAAAGAAGGGAAAGAAGTAATTTGACTTTCAAACTCGTAAGAATAAACTGGGCATTAAATGTGACGCTGATGATGATGTTTTAATGTACAGTGCAGTAAACGTTACTTCTAGAAATAAGAGCCACTTGAATATATGTACAGTACCTATTTTACATTGTGGATGAAACATATGTAAAATGGACTAACTGGCTTTCAGTACCTATGGCAAACACTATATCTTTTACCTTTTCCCCTTATTCAGCTTTATCTTATAAATTTTCAACTAATATTGCAAAAAAAAAGATTTCCTAAACAATTAATTACATGCTTATTTTTACTACAGTACTTACAAGCAAAAATTTCACTTGCAAGAAAATTTCTTACTACAATTATTTATACTAATATTAGGTACTTGTTAATTAAAGCTTTAGAATTTTTGTTAATTTGTGCTATTCTTAAGATATTAAACGGTAAACCTATTACCTTCTTTGCTCCAAGAGTCTGCATCTTTGACTGACGTCTTTCTTGCACAACAGTTTCCCGCCTTTCAGCTAATGCTTTGATAGTCTCTCGTCGCATACTCAGTCTACGCATATTACCCAAAACAGGAGTTTCTGTGGAGTTAAATGCAATGCTTAGACTCATATAAGAAAAACTAGTATAAAAAACCAAATGGACAGAAAGAGAAACTTTCAGTAAACTGTACTGAAAATAATGTACAGTTTTTTAATCGTAAAAAATTTTAAAATTTGGTTCAAGATATTAGTGACATATGGTTTGCCTTTACAAAAAATATACTGTAGCATTATTTTTTAGATAAATGAATGTTAAAGAATAAATTTATTTGTAAAGAACCTCATTCATTTCAAACCTCAGCTTACATGGAATAATGCAATATTTTGTACTGAGTATTGAAAGAGGTTTGGGGATGTGACCGGCTATTGCACTAACCTGCTTCCGTGCCATTTTCAGCAGCCTCGGCTGAAATACTGAAGAATCGCTTCTTGAAAGCAATATCCAGCGTTCCAATGGCCTGCTTCTTTTGAGCATGGCGTGCCAGGTTATGGATTGTCTTGCGCCTTCCGAGCTGCCCATCATTCGCGCTATCACTGTCGTAATCATCCTCTATACCTTTGAGCTTCTGCAACTGTCTCACAATATCCACAGCATTCCTCTGGATAAATGCATCCTCTGTTACATCCTCCGACTGCAATGAAATAGAATGGACATTATACATCGAGTTCAATACCAAATTAAAAGCAGTAAATTTTATGTATCAAGAGTATAATTGATGTAATTGAACAACAAATTGGTTATCTTTTCAAAAGTTCAAACTTTCAGCAAATGTTTTTATGTTGAACAGGCTGACACAAGCTTCTTTTGAAAGAACTGTTTTAATGTTGTCACTGTTCTTAAAATATTCTATTCTAATTGTTCATTACTTTATTTTCTTTATTTCCATTCCTCACTAGGCTATTTTTTCCTTGTTAGAACCCTTGGGCTTATGGGATCCTGCTTTTCTAACTAGGGTTGTAGCTTAGCTAGTAATAATTATAAAAATAAAACAAGGAAGTCTTTGGTCTTGCCTTCTTATTGCAGCAGGTGAGTTCAGTGGATGCAAGAATATGTGAGATGGTACCAAATCGATGGAACAACATAGCCACAAACTGAATGATTAAAATGAGGGCAAAGAAGAACACAAACACAAGACCAATTGGCTCCAGTTGTAGATATTCTTGACTGATGAGTACCTGATAACAAAAGAATCTATTAATTTCCGGGCCACAAGGTGGAAGTTGACTGAAATATATTCAAAGAAATATTGAAATGTAATTTTTTAGCAAGCATTCATTATGTGAAGGAACTTCTAGCAAATCAATATTATTAAGTAATGACCAAAACTATTTCAAAATTACTGTCACTTTTAGCATTTGAATCACAAGTAGAATTTACAACTGTATAATCAAATTGTAAAGAACATTCTAATCAAGATAAGCAACCTTTCTATTCGAACTTAGTGTACGATTACTTCACACAATGCATTGTTCAGGGGTAAATCACATTTTTTTTTACTATTAAACACTTTCAATTAATTTAGGACAGACATCTGTACCAAAATTTATACCATTACAATATATAGCAAGTATACAATAAATGCAATTAACTGGAGGTAAGTATTAAGGTAGGATAAAAAGAAAGATATAGGATGCAGTACCCTAGATTACTGTGAGAATTATATGTTACCTCTATCAGACCATGAAAAGACATAAAACTAAAGAGTAACTAAAATATTCAATTGCACAAGTATCCAGTGAAACGAATGAGTCGTTCTCATGCATATAAAAAAAAAAAGAGAATAAGGACATTATTCAACTCATTTCATTCATATGCTACGAGTAACTAGTTGCATCACCAAAATGTCCATGCACATAAAAGATCATCGCCATGCATCTCACGTGAGACGTAGACATAGAGATGCTATTCGTAAAGGTTAATGAATGTTACAGTCTTTGGAGAAGTAGTATGGACTGAAAATCAAAATTATTCTTAACCTGTAATATTCGTGACGAAATTTAGTCGTAATAATCCACAGTGTTATAAATCAAAACAAGGACACGTGTTACTTGCCTGATATACGGTACTTTGTTACCAATATTCATATGGTTTTACACAAAACACTGTTTGAGTTAACCCTTAACTATTAAACCACATTTGTAGCAGATCCTTCAAGATTCCAAACTGTTTTAATAAGAAGTTTTCTACAACTGGGTATCAATGATTGTCAAGCTGTCAACAGCAGCTAAGAAATTCCATTTTCTTTCCGCCTTCTTGGTACAGTATATACTGTAGCAATACAGTACAGTACTTCAGTATATATAGTGTAGTAATACAATACAGTAATTTACTTAAATGCATCATTAATTTGTACTTAAGGGTTTTCCGTGCTTTGGGTTTTAATTCACTGTGCTCTGGTTTTCAAATAATGTACAACCTTTAACTGAGCAATCTAGTATACTTATTTTATGATTAGCATTGAGGCTTTGTTGAATAAAAGTTTTATTTATTTGTGTCATAGGTTTAAGTCCTCAATACTCTTAAATCTTATTAAATTTTATTTTTATTTGAACCCATAAGTCAAAGAAGCAACTGAGTTGATGTCTTCAACCAAAGATATCTTTTTGAAGATAAGTAGTGTTTGAAAAGGTACACAAGACAACTGCTTATATGTCAATTCTTACATTGCATTTGATTGTCCAATTCTGTCATGTGACAATCGGTGATTTCAGTGGGTCTAAAACTGTAGGGTTTACGAGATATATTCATAAATGTACATAATATAGCAGGATGATAACAATTACCACATGAAAGTGAAATTGGCGAGTAAAAAATATTACCGAATACAGTATCGGATGGGTACAAAGGCAAAGGGTAAAGACTCAACTGGACTGAACAAATACCAGAAGAGTTATAGACTACTAAAGACATGGTTAGGGATAGGTATATTTTTTTCCCAGGGATGGGTGATGATTTTCTTCACAACAGTAAAAAGTAGTAACAAGACACAAAGAGAATTAGAACAAGAGGGAAAAGTGATAAGTGGTCAACAACAGCTGTTTATGAAAAAAGGTAGACATTCATCTTGAAACCGGGAAAGTTGTGGGTCACATTGAACAGTAAGGTGACTATATTACAGGATGTAATGAACAGACAACTCTAATCTTGGACTGAATCGGAGGAAGATAAGACACGTGGACAATGATGAATCGAGGGAAGCTAAAAATGATGTTTTAACAATCAGATTTTAATATCATCAAAAGGATTTTCTGGAGGGCAGATGGCGAGTGTGATCCTCTGTTAAAATAGGTGCATTCAAATATTTACCTATAAACTTCTGATAGAGCACTTACCCGCTACAGTACCTATTCCAATATATTAACCCTTTTACCCCCCAAAAGGACGTACTGGTACATTTCACGAAACTCATCCCTTTACCCCCATGGACGTACCGGTACGTTCTTGCAAAAAAATGCTATTTAAATTTTTTTTTGCATATTTTTGATAATTTTTTTAGAGACTTCAGGCATTTTCCAAGAGAATGAGACCAACCTGACCTCTCTATGATGAAAATTAAGGCTGTTAGAGCAATTTAAAAAAAAATATACTGCAAAATGTGCCTGAAAAAAAAAAAAATAACCCCTGGGGGTTAAGGGTTGGAAATTTCCAAATAGCCTGGGGGTAAAAGGGTTAATGTAAGGAGATTACCATCTGAAATCTTGAAATGTTCTGCTCCACTGTTTGATTAATAGGAAAAGGCTATCTTAAAACAATGGTTTGCGTAACCCTTTGAACAATTTTTTTTGATACACATTTTTCTATACTGCACTGTAATTCCACAAGTCCCTTATAATTGCAATACAGGACTGTTGATTAAATCATATATTGAGGAATTGCACTCAGAAACTATGCCAGCGTTATCAACCTAATCTGAAGGCAGAAAAGCCTGAAATTTTATTTCTTCAGAAATTTAGCTGAAGGAAAAAAAGCAAAGCTAAATCTAAAAGCATATTCAATATAGTTTAGAAATTAGCAAACATAAAATTCTAATTCACAGTGGTACAAAAATTATTTTTTTTCAGGAATAAATTTGCCACATTCAAGTTCCTCACTGAAATACAATGGACAACAGTGCTGTAATTTTTCATCTTGAACGGAAAAAATCCAGGTATGTTTGTACCGGAATTTTATAGTAGCTGAATTTCATCCTTTCGCATTTTAATTTTGAGTTCATAATACATACTGTATTAATAAATTAGCATTTACCACTCATCATTACAATATAAAACCTCATTAGGTCAGGCCTTTCATAAGGAGTTATTCTTTTTCCCCACGAAAAGGATAATTGATTTACCAAAATGTTTCATCACTGTCAAATATCGTATTGTACTTATTAATTGCATTTTTTTAACATGAGGCTTTGACAGGAATCAGTAGCTTTAATCTTTGCAGTTTGTTGATACCGGATATGCTTTACTTACTGTCAAATATGCTTTATAATCTCCAAGGTTTATTGTGCCTGGACAATTATAATTTTGCTCACTATCATTGACTAATATGACATTAACAGCAGCATAGTCTAAACAAAGGTTCTTGTCATGTGTTCTGACACTGTATGCTTTAGTCATTATCACAAGGTTGAAAAGAAAATTCAGTAATGAACTTGAAAATGGTTGCAGTCATTTGAATAACATAGTCAATCTCATCAAATATCCGTTGCGTACGTTTAGCCTGAAAGGATTCATGCTGGGTCATTGCTAGTAAGGTCATGTAGGGTCTGAAATGTTAAAGCCAGTCAACCAGTTCCAAATGCCTGAAGGTAGATGCAGGGACGGAAGAATGGACGATAGGCAACCTTCCCTTTGCCAGCTCTTTATAAAGTGCTAAAGGGCACAATGAGCTGACACAGATATTTAAGTGGAAGAGAGTAGTAGTAATTCTTAGGTGCCACAGCTAGTAGGAGAAAGGAGTGGGGATGGCATTCTGACTTTAAGCCAGTTTACCTCCTGAGTTTCTGGTATAATGGTGATGTTTTCCTTGATTCCCAGTGGCCAGTCGATGTGAAGGTTATCCTTGTTCAGTTGGAGAAGGAATACAATTA
This sequence comes from Palaemon carinicauda, assembly GCF_036898095.1. Classification (NCBI taxonomy): domain Eukaryota; kingdom Metazoa; phylum Arthropoda; class Malacostraca; order Decapoda; family Palaemonidae; genus Palaemon; species Palaemon carinicauda. The sequence goes on from NC_090730.1 coordinate 170,298,973, forward strand.
AGACAAAGAGCGCGTTCAGCATGAAGAATCCAAAGAAAGATTTGTTCCTCAGTTCCTTTAATTCCACCTCGACTTTTTTCTGTTCGGAAGACACGTGCCACACTCATCACAGACAGATTACGATCATGGTTACTTAAGTCTACATGGCCTCAGCCTACCTACCTCACTGGTTTCTTCGATGAAGGTGATATTGGTCTTCACACCCAATGGCCAATCAATATGGATAGTATCTTTGTTCAACTGGAGCAGGAAGACAATAAGAACAAAGATAGCATTCATCATACTGAAGGAGAAGACAGCTATATTTCGAAGTTCCTTTAATTCTTGCTCCACTTTTTTCTACAGGTGAAGAGAGGTGGAAGAGGAAAAGGATTAGTAGAGACATGCCCAAGCCCTTGATCAAGATCTGCACCTTTTCGATTCAGATCAGCCATTTATGAAGATTGTTATAAGGACAGGCAAGAAAAGTACTGATGACACTAAATAGAGTGATCAAGAAATGATACATTAACAACCATTTCCCATGAACCATAATGAAAATACAGTAACTCATCCTATCCAGTGAATGATCACATTGCTGAAGTGCACTACCTTCTCTGAACTTGAAGAGACAAGTCCCTCTACTATGTACCATTAACTATAACCTCTCCGGGTGTGCGTATACAAAATACTAGGGAAGACTCTAAAAGATCACGTTTAGAAACATTAAAATGAAAGACTGCATGGTTTCCAAAGAGAAAGAGTACCTTACACTATCCCAGTAATGTAGTGAGGTTTTAACAAACTTTCCATGATACTGACTAAGTATTGGGAAAATCATGGTGTATAGTTTAATAAAAGTTTTAATATTCATAGAAATGTTGGTGACCAGTAAAATATATTCTATATTACTTATAGCGCATATATTAATACAAGATGCCAATTGTCTTAGAAACGTGAATTTACTGTACATAAATTCTCATGGTAACGAAATACTATTGTCAGTATAAGTTGTATTGTAAGCGGCATCTGTACAACACTTTAAACTTCATTTACCGCTTTTGATTCACGGCAATTCTGAAGATATTGTAAAATATGTCATGTGTGAAATGTTTATCTATTCTATTCATGTACATACTGTATTGTTTTATATGTACTGTATCAGTTTACAGAAGTGTTTAACTAATTCCAATACTCAATGTAAATAATATTCAAATTTGTGACTGTTCTAGTATTCTATGGGCCTATCATTTTCGACTGTACCTATTTAATTAAAGATTACTCAATAGGTAGATTATTTCTCCACAAATCTCCAGTATTTATAATGAAAAGAAACTACGTAGTTTGACCTGAAGAGATAAAACCTAAAATTACCTAAAGTTTTTCATTCCATTAAATTTTAATCTTGATTTTCATGCTAAATCATTTGTGAAATTACCCTTGGTATTAGTTTCTCTGTCATGCATGTATGATTGCATGCAATCACTGTACTAGCGATCAATCTTTACTTAGAGTATCTTCAAGTAATGAATGAAACTTTAATATTAAACATACTGGGAATGTGTCATATGTGAGAAAACAGAAAACCCATTCTACAACTATTACTCTAAACTGCTATTTTCTAATTTATCAATAAGTGCATGGAAAAAAAAAAATGGCTCCAATTGATGGTGAAAATGAAAATAATATTTACAAATAAAAAGGAAAGAGCGATATCAACTTCCGATTAGAAAAGGCCACAGTATACTGTATCCTACATATTAATCCTTTCAAACACTCAATTATTCCCCCGAAGAGAAGGCTTTTGAATGAACTAGTAGATGAATTGTTAAACACCATGAGACCCTTCCATATACTCGTCAAAGAAAACGGCCCTATTGATGTAAATGAAATATTTCCCATTACCAATAACTGCAGTTATAGATCATGCAGTGACACTTATATGATACATGCATCACAGCCCGACATTAAACTGAAGTTAGCTCAAAAAGGAAGCTTGGTTGGTACCAATCCTGGATACTCGAGACTTTCTCGTTGCTATTTGGCTCTCGGAGGTGTTGAAGCATCATTATGAGTTTTAAGTGAAAGCTGTCCCTCTTAAATTTCAATGCTAAAATCGATGAAGAAAATATATGCATAGTAATGATTCTAAACTTGGTTCATAGCATTCTTATTGACATCAATATTACATCCAACAAATCAGTATATGACTTCAAGTATATAAGCAAAATAATACAATACAGGTATGTTTAACTAAAAACTACAATATAATTAATATGTATACAGCATGGGTAAACCTGTTATAAAGTATTCTGAATTAAAAAAAAAAAAAAAAAAGAAACACTAATATCATTATTTTAAAGGTTTAATTCCCCTTTCATTATTTTTGGATTATACAACATTACTGTTTTTATTACATTTTACGAAATACTTTGCAAGTGAAATTCTTCATAGTTGAAATTTCATTGGTATTAATATGTAGGTGTCATGAAATAATTTAATCTAGGAGCATGCAATAGGGAAAAAAACAAAGACTAGAACCATTATGAAATCTAGTGATGGAATCATTTTATTCTAATCTAATTCTGCTTATGAAACAAGGTTTTGCCATATAAAATAATGAATATTTATTCTACACTAATATAACCACACCTGACATCTGTATGTATAAGATATGCATCTATAGCCCCCTTCTATGATGTTAAAATCTATAAATAAAAGTACCTAGTTTTCTGACATCTACTGTCAGCCTGTCATTCCATCACAGTAAATCCATAAGTATAGCAACACCTTATTTGGGACTGTAATCATTTGTGGGATCAGAGAATTTTGACATCCTAAATGCCTTTATCTGCCTCTTCAAACAAGAGGATTCTAGAGTATGGCTCCGTAGGGCAAGCCATAAGGTACCATTCAGTATATGGTTCTGTATATCCACTGCTGCCTAATACTACTCAATGTTTAATAAAAATGGGGTATGCGTGTAGTCTGTGGGAGATTAATAATGTTTGGAAAAGTAATGCTATTCTTTATACCAGCAGTTTGAACTTAGTAGTTACGACACTTTCAAATTATGTTCTCTGACCATTTACGCTAACATAGCCCAGACTATCTATTCATCCGATAGTTCCGGGTACAGTATATCTTATAAATTACTATGTTACTTGAAAAAATTGACACGAATGATTAATTTGAAATCATACAGTAATCATGAATTACAGTATTTTAGCCACGCTGAAACCAGTTGACATTCATAAGCAGTATCTGAATGAGCATAAATATACACAATCAAATATTTCACAATACAAAATTGTACTGCCAAAATCAACTAATGTACTATTAATGTCATTGTACATTTGAAATAAGTTTGATACCCAATTTTGTAAACCTCTTGAAATACTACACGGTATTGAAATCTGTACGTGGCATTAAAATTAATGAAAGTAAATATTGTACTAAAACTTTTTCTAATAAATAGGGCCACATTAATTGTAAAGGTAAGAAAAATGCATACATACCAAGTATGTAGTGGTAAAACCTAATGCTTAAAAAAATTATATTAAATCATCTATATGTACAGTACATACAAATTCATAGCAATAATTCATGGGAATGTTCTGAAAATCATCAGCTTATTATTATATGATTAGAATTCACATTTTTTCATTATTATTGAAGGCTTAGGAAAATACTTTATAAATCATGAATTCCAAATTGTTTTTAACAAATTAATGTTTAAATTATGCTAATAAAGAATTAAACAGAGGCCGTAGTATTTGCTTTAGAGTTGAACTTCTATTCTAACAACAAAGTCGACACAAACATACCTGTTCAGTTGCATTCTTGTCCAATGGATACAAATATTTCTCAATGAGGTCCTTGAAGAACTGCACCTCTACACCAGACATATAATCTACTTCTCCTCTTTTCAAAGCTTTGTCTTCCATCCAGTATGGATTCACAAGATCGTCTCTTTCCTCTTTCGGACCTACATATAAATAAAAATGTTGAACCCCCTCTTACACAACATTAACATTGACTACATAGTTAAATACTGAAATCCATGTGTACTTACATGATCAATATTCGTAATAACAGTATGTAGGCCACATACTATATCAGAGAAAAAATTCCGTAGGCCACACTCGAAAGGTAGGCCACATACTATAACGGCACCGGCTAGTTGTTGTTGCTCATTGCTAGGCTTTGGATGTACACAACACATAAGTTTGAAAAGCCCAGCAAAAGACAACTCAATGGAGCCCTCGTCTTCATCAGCTGAAGCATCCCTATGAAGGAAGCTCAGGAATCCTTCTTTCTTCTTCATTTTCTTGGCCTCTTCTAATGCTTTACGCTCGGCTTCGAGTTCCTATGTTTAGTTATGAAGAATGTTATAAAGAGGAATTGAATGCTGAAGCGTATTATGTATCAGAACTACAGTATAATGATCAATAATAAACGGATTTTGAGCGAAGCGAAAAATCTATTTTTGGGTAAGATAGCCATGTCGTCCTGATGGAAGTTCCTTAAAGGCAGCTTCCTAGGGTATATTACAACTACAGCGATATTCCCAGAGAATTTACCTTCAGGTACCCAGAATTCTAACTCCTGGAGCGAGTATCCCTAAAAAAGACCTTAGGGATATCGTAAATATCAGTGGACGTATTCTTGACACGCCTCATAGCAATCTATACCCCGAATAGAGTTAACACTTCGTAGGGGTAAAATGGCAAGAAAACGAAAACGACAAGAAAGGGGGGAGCCGTTCATAAGGCATCCCTCCTCACCGCTTCGAAAGCGTGCCCTGCGCCGCTCACGGCGCCATCTGTATTCCTTGTAGCGATACACGAGGTGCTACAGATACTGTATGTAGGGAGGGGTCCTACTATCCTTTTCACTCATATTTATTTTGAAAAGGAGCAGGGCGGGTCCATCAGGACGACATGGCTATCTTACCCAAAAATAGATTTTTCGCTTCGCTCAAAATCCGTTTTTTGGGCTCAAGCCATGTCGTCCTGATGGAAGTATACCAGAGCATTACTGTATCTGTGGATTCTCAATACGTGCCGTACTCCTCAAGAGTGTTTCTTAGTCAACTTGACTGACAGACCTAAGATGTTACCGTTATACATCTTTTCACTAATCATAAGCCATGAGAGTGCTTCCTGCCCCCTACAGGGAGGAGTCCTACTAGACTCTAGAAACGAACGAAGAGTACATATACCTATGTATGAATCACTCGCTAGCCAGTACCATATAGTGGTCTCACTCTATATGAAGCGAAGTCTTACGGGACTACCGTATCCAAAAGAAAAAGTCCCGACCAGCACCCTGGTCGAAGTAAAAATAGACAAAAGGTTATATCTGCGTAGGATTAAACTTGCTACTACCACCGTCCTCAGAAAGGGGTGGAGTCCTTATTGCTAAGGAAAGTATAAGCCAGTATAATCCAGGCTTTGCATTAAGGAATAGGCTATTATAGATATCCCCGATTAATATACATAGGCTAAATGCTCAAAAAACAATATGAAATCAAAAATATAGGTGAAGGAGACGCAAGGTTCCCGAGAACAAGTTTATTGAGAAACAATAAATAGGTATGGTCACCATAAATATGTACATATGCTAGGTGGATGACCAACAATTTTCACAAGTACTGTAGTGCATGGATGAATGATTATCTGAAAGAAAACATATGTGTCACTTACACATACCCCGGTATCCAACTTAACGTCCATGTTACTACTTTGCTGACAATAGCGTTGGCAAACGCTTGGCACCCTGTCTGTACTTATGTTACCATCACCATCACGTTGGAACAGTCATTGTGGGCTCTGAGAGCCTACACTACCAGTTATATCAGCATATATAACTAACTATTCACCCAAGAATCCAAGTCCCAAATGATTCCGCTGTTCCTCGCAGAGTTAAACAGCAGGGTTAACGACGCAACCAACTGCTACCACAGACCTCTTTAGCTGCTCCACTTGCTTAGCATAGTGGCGAAAGAATACCCTGGAAGACTTCCAGCCAGTGTATGAACGAAGGTGTTCAAAATCCATAAAATTAAAGAAGTTTAAAGATGAAGCAACTTTCCTCGGATCATGACCTGCGGGTGAACTGTCAGGATCCGCTCTGCGAATAAAATATGTAATTTTCGCCCTAAGTTGATTTAAAGATAAATTCGAGCCCGAAGTTTCTCCTCTGAATAGTTGGCCCCCATGGAAGTCTGAAGTTCTACGAAGATAGACCTTAAGGCATTCTACGGGACATAGAGATGCATCTTCTTTCAGAGGGCAGATTCTCCAGGGACCCCACCTGTTGGTGGGCAACTCGTTCTTAGCGAGAAACGTAGGGTCCGGAAACAGGTTCAGTTTTCCCCCATCCAGGAACTGAACTCGGCCCTCCTCTCTCGAGAGGGCCACAATCTCACTAACTCTGGCCCCAGAAGCAAGGGCAAAAAGGAAGATCACTTTTTGAGTCAGGTCCTTCAATGCACATTCCTCATTATCTAGTAATGAGGCAAAATGAAGGACTTTGTCTAATGACCATGAAATAGGCTTTGGAGGAGCTGATGGTCTAAGCCTAGCACAGGCCTTTGGGATCTTATTAAACATTTCGTTAGCGAGGTCTACCTGGAAGGCATATAGAATGGGTCTTGTTAGAGCTGACTTACATGTAGAAATTGTGTTCGCCGCCAGCCCCTGTTCGTGGAGGTGAATGAAGAAGGATAGGCAGAACTCCGTAGAGATCTCGTGCGGGTTCTTATCTTTGACAAAGGCTACCCATTTCTTCCATGCAGATTCGTACTGCCTCCTAGTAGACTTACACTTGTATTCTTCCAGGAAGTCGATACTATCTTTCGAGATTCCGAACCGTTTCTTCACCGCTAGGGAGAGAAAATCATGAGCTGCAGGGTTCGGGTCTTCTGTAATGAAGCGAAGACAGTCGACTTCTGGACTTGCTGGGACAGAACTGGGTCCGGGAGCGGTAGGAACTTCAGTCGTAGTTCCAGAGCCAGAGGGAACCATACACTGTTCGGCCACTTGTGGGCCACTATTGCTGCTACTCCCTTGAAGGATCTCAGTTTGTTGAGGACCCTCAACATCAGATTGTGAGGGGGAAACAGGTAGATCCTGGACCATCTGTTCCAATCGAGGGACATCGCATCTATTGCTTCTGCCGCGGGGTCCACATATGGGGACACATATTTCGGCAGCTTCTTGTTGTCCTTCGTCGCGAAGAGGTCTATCTGCAGTTCTGGGACTTGACTCAAGATGAAAGAGAATGATCCTGCGTCTAGGGACCATTCTGTCTCTATCGGTGTTATCCTGGATAGAGCGTCCGCGGTCACATTCCGGACTCCTTGAAGGTGAACTGCTGACAGGTGCCACTTCTTCTTCTCCGCCAGTCGGAATATGGCTAACATCACCTGGTTGAGAGGTGGGGATCTCGATCCCCGCCGATTCAGACATTTCACAACCACCTCGCTGTCCAGTACCAACCTTACGTGGATCGAGTGACGTGGGGATACTTTCTTCAGGGTCAGAAGTACTGCCATAGCTTCTAGAAAGTTTATGTGAAAGGTCCCAAATAGCTTGGACCAGATTCCTTGCCCTTTTTTCCGATGGGAGTGACCCCCCCACCCTACCTTTGAGGCGTCTGTGTGGATTGTCACTGACGGGGGGGGTGGCTGAAGAGGTAGAGACCTCTTTAGACGACTGGCTTGAGACCACGGTCTGAGAAGAGAACGTAGCCGAAGTGGGACCGGTCTCTTTACGTCCCTTCGCTCTTTCGATGCAAAGGTTCTCCATACTCCCGCTGCATCTTTTAGCTGTGCTCTTAGCACAGGGTCTGTTACTGATGCAAACTGAAGAGAGCCCAAAACCCTCTCTTGTTCGCGTCTTGATATCCTCTCGGAACCTAGAAGTCTCCTGACAGACCCTGCTATTTCCTTCCTCTTTGACATCGGGATGGAAAGACGGTGTGACACTAGATCCCAGTGAATTCCCAACCACTGGAACCTCTGAGCTGGAGAAAGACGAGACTTCTTTCTGTTGATCATGAAGCCTAGATATTCCAGGAACTGAATCACTTGTAGGGAAGCTTGCAAGCATTCTGCTCTGGATGCTGCCCACACCAACTAATCGTCCAGGTAGGCTACTACCTGGAACCCTTTTAGGCGTAACTGTTTGAGAGCTGTGCTCGCAAGCTTCGTAAAGATCCTTGGGGCTATATTTAGTCCGAAGGGCATCGCCCTGAAAGCGTAAAGTTTTTGTTGTAGCTTGAATCCTAGGTAGGGGGAGAGACGACGACTTATTGGAACGTGCCAATATGCGTCTGACAAGTCGATGGAGACGGTATATGCCCTCTTGGGCAGTAAGGCCCTTATGTGTTGTAACGTTAGCATTTTGAACTTGTGGTTCACTATGAACTTGTTGAGTGGTGACAAGTCCAGAATGACTCTGAGTTTCCCCGAGTCTTTCTTGGGAACACAAAACAGCCTCCCTTGGAACTTGATGGACTTTACCCTCCTGATCACCTTTTTCTCCAACAGATCTTGGATGTACTCCTCCAAAACGGGGGTGGAGTGTTGGAAAAATTGAGGGCACAGGGGCGGAGTACTGTACCAACTCCAACCCAGTCCATTTTTGAGAAGGCTGTGGGCCCAGGGATCGAAGGTCCAGCGATCCCGGAAATACTGAAGTCTCCCACCTACCGGCGACACTTCACTTTGACTGTCCTGCAGTCTTGCCTCCCTGGCCGCGACCACCTCTGAATCCTCGTCCCCTAGAGGGGCGTCTTGATGACCCTCTAGCTGCTCCTCTGGGTCTTGCACGAAACGTGGTCGACTGTCCCTCGAACACGGGATTGAATGCAGGGGAAGCTGATGACATTGCTTGGGGAACCCATTGGAAGGTGGTCGGGGTCTGGGCTACCAGTTGTGGAACCGGAGGCAAAACTGGCTGTTGCTGCTGTGGTCTTTGCTGTTTGAAGGACTTGGCTGGACGGGAGGAAAACCTTGACTTCTTCGCCTTTCCTTTCGGCTGAGGGCCCTCATCCGGAGAAGACTTCCTCTTAAGGGACAGGCCCCACTTCAGGAGAAGATTGCGGTTCTCAGTGGCGGCCTTGTCCACGATCTCTTTGACCACGTCCTTGGGAAAGAGATCCTTACCCCAGATGTTAGATGAAATTAGCCTCTTGGGTTCGTGCCTCACTGTGGCCGAGGCAAACACAAACTCCCTACAGGCTCTCCTTGCTTTCACAAAGCAATAGAGGTCCTTGGTTACTGTGGCCAGATGGATTTTGGCCATAACCATGAACATCTCTGGCATCTTGGGGTCGCTAGCCATCGTCTCCATGTTGGTCTGGAGAGACATCGAGGCTGCCAGGCGCTCCTTTGTGTCCAATTCCCTCCGAAGAAGGAATTCCGACAACTTGGGAAGGTTTTCGCCGAACTGCTGACCTGCAATGTCGGCGTCTAACTTCCCAACCGAGAAAGTAAGGTGCACCTCCTTCCAGTCCTTGTTATCCATTGGCAATGCCAGCGATAGAGGTTTACATTCCTCCAAGGACGGGCACGGCTTGCCAGCTTCAACTGCCTTGATGACGGCCGCAAACCCCTTTTGCATAAAGGGGAAGGCCCTAGCTGGGGAGGATACAAAGGAGGGGTGTTTCTTGCTCAAGGCGGCAACCTTCGAGTTTGAGAACCCCCTCTCCTTTAAAGCAGCTGTCAAGGTGGCTTGAGCCTTGGAGTGATCTAGGATAATCACTTCCTTTGGTTCCGTCTCCTCCTTCGAAACCGGCTCCTTCTTCAAACGGACATAGCAGTCCGGGTAGGCCCCTCTACTGGGCCAGAATTCCACCTCCTCAAGGGGAACTGAACCCAGTTTCTCCGACATGACGATCTTCCCAATCGTCATCGGCATGTGCTCGGCATATCTCCACGGGTTGGCATCCGAGCACAGAGGAAGGTCCTTAACGTTGAGCTTCTTTGGAGGTCCACGTGATGCTGTGATCTTCTGCATCTGGAGCTCCAAAGTAGCGGCCTTCTGATTATTCTCCTTCTGCATCTGTTGGATCATACCAACGATGGAAGAGAGAGCCTGTCCAAGCTCTGCTGGAAGAGCGGACGAGGTAGAGGGGATAGGTTCAGGGACCTGAACCGGCACGTCTGATGAAACGGGAACCTCTTCCTCCACAGCAATAGGATCTCGATCTTGCTCCTCGCCCTCTGCGAGGAGATCCTGCTCCGCACGATCAGACAAGTCGGACATCTTGTCGTCCAACTGGATGTCGTGCAAGGCGTCAGCGACATCCTCCTCCACTGGGATCTGGATCAGAGGGATCTCCGGCCGAGGCTGGGGAACAACAGCATCAGGGGAAGCCTTGGGGAAAAGGTATGCCCTCATCTTCTCGTTAGGAAGATAAGGTCCAGTGGTGTTTTTCTGAAAACCCCTTACCCAAACACGAAGCCTCTCCCTCGCTGCATCTCTTGACTCCGCCGACCTTGGGGATTCAAAAGCCTCTGATAGCAGGTTAGTACATACAGCACATACCTGCGGATCCCAGTAACGATGTTCATCATTGGAGGCTGCACAAGCTGCGTGCCTCCTACACGAGGTATGTCCGCAAAAGTTCTTACTGCGGACATTGCAGAAGACACTATCACACTTCGGATGCTCCTCCTGTAAAAGAAGAAAAATTTCCATGAATATCAAGTGAATTTTAATTCACATGTAACAAATGAGTATTCAACAAAAGAATAAGGGAAAGACACCTACTTGTGAAACCCACACAAACACCTGTGGAAGCCCACCGGCCAAGTCACATAGTTAGTCTTTACTAGAATAACCAGAGAACGTATTTCCGAAGGAAATTAGGTGTAGCTCACACCTAAGGTAAAATAATACCATTCGGCCAGGAATAAAAGAATTATCTTTTATCCTTGTAAGGCGACACCAGGTGATTATACCAGTAACACAAGTAAGATAGAAAAGACAGTGTTGTAACCTACTACATCATGAACTCCTTTGGTTGAATATACCACCAAGAGAGGACTGATACAGTACCTGAGGGTGGTATGCCAGCCGGCTACTGCCGCTCAGCACCCCCCCCCCCCCTTGTTTTGGAAAGGCAGATCTCAAGTACACAACCTCAGATCACCTTTATTGGGGAGAACTCCAGAACCCATGCCTGAACCGGCCGGCAGTGGTTGCCAGACCGTAGCCACCCGGTTTGCACAGAGTTGCCGGCCATCATACTTAGTGGCCGGCTGACTGGGCAGTGTCGCGGGCCGGCCGGCAGCAGTAAACAAACCCTGCCGGCTAGCCCCCACACACTAGGCAGCACTCGGCTGCCGGCCCCACTTGTAGTGGCCGGCAGATGAGCAATAGACCGGCCGGCAAAGGTATACACCCAACGCCGACCGACAGCAAAAGAACTGGAGAACACCCCTCCCCACCGACAGCCGGCCTGTAGGCCGGCAGCCGGCAAGGACAACACATACTAAGACAAAAGAGTGAGTGCCGGGTTAAGAGACTATAAGTCTCTGAGCCCGGCACCCGAAAGAGTGCCGAAAGGAAGGGGAAGACACAATGTCAAGCTTCCTAACCGCTGCTTACTGAATTTTCAGACGGCAGCGATAGAGGGACCAAGAAAGGACCGGGCAGCACTCACAGTAATGGTCTCTGCCGGTCGGCACACTTTGCCGGCCGACAGGAGACCACGTCAGTTCCTCATCCCAACCTAGGCTAGGCAAGGATGAAGACGACTGACACAATGAACGGAAAAAGAGAAGGGAAGGACAGAGGGTCCTATCCAACCTTACCTTGGTTAAGGGTCATTCCAAACTAAGACAGTTCATCTCAGTAGAGAAAGACCCGAGAGGGAGGCCGGCACTACTGGCTGCCTCCCACGAACCACGGCAAGGAAGGAATTGCCTTTCCAGAAAAGGGAACATATCCCGAGACCGGAACGGCAAGGACAGTCTGATGAGTCACCGAGTAAAGGGATCACTACTGGAACCCAACAAGGTGGACTAAGGGGGGAACCCTTAGTGCCCGAGTCAATCGGCAAGGGAGACTCTGCCCCATGCCAGACAAACCGGGCTCAGACTAAACACTGTTGTACTGTCACCCTCTGAACCAATACTGTTGGAACGGGAAGGTACAGTACTACCCCAGCATAGATATATTTGAAGATTAATTCAAATAAACCACTAGAGTTAAGCCTAAGGCTTAAACAGAGGGAAAGGGTTTGCCCCTTCCCCTAAGAGAAGGGAGCAAACGGGGAACAGATAATATTATAATGACCTAAGACAACCTAGCCTAGGCACTAAGAGAATCGATTACCTAATTCACCGAAACTCATATCAATACTATCTTGGAAGGTACTCGAAAAGGACTAATATGTATAACGTTGCCTAACGCTTAAAGCAATAAATTCACATTTGGAAGACTAATTATCATGCAGGAAGTACATAGGCCAACAACTAGCCTACGAAGACTAGTGTTGGTAGCCTTGGTAATTTCGCCAGGCACATTACTATCGCATCATAACAGAATTCCTAAATAAGCTAAGTAGCTAATATTTAAGCGCAAAGGGGGCTGGGAACGTCGCTCTTGCTAACAAATAAATCCTATTCTAGCGAGCGACAGCATCCATGATGCCTCCAGCAGGCAACAGCTCTTGTATCAAAGATAACTCTTTTAATAACTTTAATTTTAACCAAGAGCCTACATTTATACATAAAAGAAATAATACTCAACTTATCCGAGGCAGAAGAAGTTGGAGAAAGCATTATAAACGAGAAAATTCCAAGATTAGGTAGTAAACAGGGAAAATACACCGAGTCGTAGAGCTACGCAAAAAGGAATACAGATGGCGCCGTGAGCGGCGCAGGGCACGCTTTCGAAGCGGTGAGGAGGGATGCCTTATGAACGGCTCCCCCCTTTCTTATCGTTTTCGTTTTCTTGCCATTTTACCCCTACGAAGTGTTAACTCTATTCGGGGTATAGATTGCTATGAGGCGTGTCAAGAATACGTCCACTGATATTTACGATATCCCTAAGGTCTTTTTTAGGGATACTCGCTCCAGGAGTTAGAATTCTGGGTACCTGAAGGTAAATTCTCTGGGAATATCGCTGTAGTTGTAATATACCCTAGGAAGCTGCCTTTAAGGAACTTCCATCAGGACGACATGGCTTGAGCCCAAAAATACCATTATATCGTAATGGAATAAAACGATGAGAGAAATAAATAACTAAAAAATTAAAGCATTAGTATAGGCTACAATTTCCAGTAATAAATTCTCATCCTATTATAAATTATTCTTTATCATGGGTACAGTTTAAGCAAGAATATTCTGTATACTGTTTATGATATGGGTAAAAGGTATTGCATCATATTCTTAAATTAGCACTACATGCTACTAAGCTTACAATTTTGAACAGATATAAACATACGTCCCATGGACGCAACTGTGCACCCATATATTTCTTTGTAATTAAAACCATTACAGGTTCAATGAAAATGTTCTGATTAAAAGTTAGAAGGTTATTCTTTATTTCATTATAAACTAAGATTATTTTCCTTACTGAAATGTCCAATCATAATTGCCTTTCCAATAATAAATAATCAGATTTCAAGAGTGAAAAGAGTAACCCCATATATATTCAACTTGATCAGCAAAAACAGAATATTGTACCTCTCTGGTCTTTTTCCTCATTTTCGCTGCAACTTCTCGCGTCCCCCACGAGACATTATTGAGATTGAAACAAGAATAGACCACCAGCAGAAGATACATAGATGGAACAAGCAAGTAATAGACTAGTCCGCACGGGAGGCAAAGGATTTCTTTTGGATGCATTAATCCTGTTATTACAAAAGATCCGGAAGTTGCCAAAAAGAATATAGATGTTGGTGTATCCCAGCCCTCCTCTGCAAACTGTAGCATCATGCCCACTATGACAACAATCATCACCAAGGCATAACCAGCCGAAAGGATGTAGGCAAAGGAAATCTGCATGCAATTGTAATTATACCAAAGGTTAGTAAGTGTAATAAGAACAAAATTTTAAGATTATGTTATTCCTTTACACACCTGATGTTTATATTACTTTTCTCTTTATGCTCGGTTCTATCGACACTTTCATTACTTTTATACATCAGTGGCTGACATTAACCATTAGAATATCCTATTACTTCACTAGAGGCTTAAGTCTTTTGAAGGGAAGGAAAACAGGAAACTTTTTAGCAGTTTTATGGGTACAATAAATGTTGATGAAACCGAGCTTTCCGAGAGAAACAATACGAATAACAGGGAAGATTCATAGAGATAATTATAAACCTATAACTAAACATGCATTAAAATAAGCCTATTTAGTTTTAAAATGGGTTATTTAGCATCAGGGGAGCAGTATTCTAAACTTCACATTACTATACAAAATACTGTACTGTAGTGTAGTGAAATCTCTCTTGACTGCTGAAGGCACGGATACTTTAACACATGCTCATCACGAACTACTTTTAATTTTGTTACAGAGTAATAAGACTTCAACAGATGCGGGTTGTGTTTGTGCTGTAAATGTACTGGAACTAGTATTATGTACTGTTATTTCAGTGTGGCTTTAACAGAAAAAAAATAGTAAAATTTCAGTTTAACTTTTAGTTCCATAACACAGAAAAATGGGGAGCAAGAAATTTTTGTTTACAAGGGGAAGAATAAAAGAAAAAGATAAAAAAATCAATACATCTTAGGTATGAAATGATATTAATTTTTCATTAAAAAGATTACCAATTTACTAAAGCTTAACCAAAGGATTTATTCTTAAACAAGAGATTATAACTGAAGCACTAGAAATTTGAACTTGGACAACTCGGACAATGAGTATAAAGCAGAAAGCAGAGTCACTGGAAGCAAAGGGGATTCGGGAAAGAATCTTTAATTGAGTCAGTAGTGTACTGGACCAGGTAATGCACATTGTCAGCAGTAAACATCAAAATTATTATATACTTTTTGCTCAGTGTAATAAGTCAAACTATTTCCTGGTCAGTAAATTGGATTCTTTAACCTTGCATGATAGAAAATTGAGGCCTAATTAAAACATTGTCTACATTACTTTTCTGGCAAGTAATGTACTCGACTCGACTCAGCTCATGTCAAACCCATCTAAATTTTTAGACCTTAGTCTATTTTCGAGTAATTAGACACAAAATTCTATGTAATGGAATCTTCCCAACATGCTCCAACAATAAAACTTAGTATTTTTAGTCAAATCTTTCAAAATCTTTGTATTTTCCTTGTGAGATCCCATTCAGTTGGTTTGACGAATATGAAAAAATATATTGCTCAAAATTCTCAAAACTTAAGTCTTTCAGTTTTTTCTCATTAATTTTGACCCAATTTTCTAATGAGCAGGGTCTCATATATAGAATTTTTTGGTTCCAGAGAGATGTTTTTATGTTATAGAAATAACTGTACAGTATAGCTGGTTCATTTTACGAGAAAAAATGGAGCTACGATGAGCTGATGATTGGTGTTGTGTGTAATCAATTCTTTAAGGTACAACAAGTATTTTAAGTACACTGAATATGAGTAAATTCTACACTGTAGTCAAAATATTAAGCAGAAAAGTATAAACAACACAAGATGAATGCAGACTGGAGAGACTATGCAAGAGAAGGACTTAGCACATAATTTATACATACAGTATACTGCATTAGATAAATGTTACTGTAGAATCATGCAGTACATTCAACCTGAAAAAAAAAAACATTTAGATTTTGCACTACAAGCTTCATTGCTTTTGCATGCATTTTCTGTGTCTAAATAACTAAACAACATTCAGATGCAACTCCTATGGGGTTAAAGATAAGCATCCTAGTAAACGAGAGTAAAACTAACCGCTTCCTGACATTTTGCGAAATGCCTGTTCCCTCCACCAATACGTTCGTAACAGCTAACCTCATGCCCATGTTTGCGTACAAACTAACATTTGTACAAACCTTTTTGGTCTTCTTTGTGGCTATTTCTCTTGTACCCCAAGAGACATTGTTGAGATTGATAAGGGAATAGATGATCAAGAGGAGGTACATAGATGGAATGGACAACAGATACAATAGACCAGGGATAATACATTTAAACTCTTGAGGATGCATACAAGCAGCTATGAAGAAGCTGCCACTCAATGCTATCAAGAAAATGGCAGACGGAGAACCAATGCCGTCCTCGCCTAACTGGAGAGTTGTACCAACGATGACAGCCATCATAATGAGTGCATAAGAAGCAGACAAGATCTGGGCTACCACTAACTGTTTCCATTTAAACAAATGATGAAATGTACCACAGTTTTCCCACACACAAACATACCATGGAAAAGACAGAAAAACATACCATACATTAATGAAAACATTGACAAAAACAAACAAATAAAACAAGGCTTTGATAACATAGCATGTTAAATTTAACTATACTGATACTCAGCAGAAATTAACATGGAGTCAAATTCTATATATGTTAGTTTAATTTATTACAGTAAAGTTATCTGAAACTTGTATTATGTAATATTATGTAACTGAAACAAAAGTTAATATGCTAAAAAAGATTTCCATCATTAATAACATTGGTTTTCATGTAATAATAAGTACAGTACTATATATATATCAACTACTGATTGCTGATTTAAATTGCATACTTTACATGAATGTCAGACTTCAGTGTGAAACAAACCACCATGAAGAGGAAAATAGGAATGATGTTGTACTGGAACGAAAGCCAGTTACCGATACGGAAAGCAGCGACAAAAGCACCCACCAACATAAGGAAGATTGTGCCTGGGCCAAGAATTGTACCAGCCATCAACATAGTCTGAAAAAGTAAAATGTTTTTTTAGAAAACATCACAAGCAGGTTCATATTTGTTAGACAGTTCACTAGTAAACAATTTGTGTAGCTTTGAGAGTATGCCTACCTGATAGAAAATGTATGGGAGGGAGATATTGTCATTGACTTGAACCGTTCTTTTATAGTCCTGCAACAAATCCATGATGTTAGCCATGGTTGAGGGCACCCATCGTCGACGTTGGTTGTAGAATTCTGAAAAACCTTCAGGAGCGTGAGTGTAGGCATCTGAGGCAGCACTGTATTCTACTCGATATCCTCTCTGAAGCAATAGTGTGCAAAGCCATCGATCCTCTCCTGTACAGAAAAAATATAAAACAGTTCTGCATTAAACAATGATTCTTTAATTACCTATATTAAGAAATCAATTTACTTAAAACCTAAGTAACATATTTCACAAGTGAAAATACTAAAACTACATCCCTAGTTGTGGCCTGATTGGTAACGTCTCTGTCTGGTGTTTGCCAAACTGGGGTTCGAGTCCCGCTCAGACTCGTTAGTGCAATTAGTGTCTGCAACCTTACCATCCTTGTGAGCTAAGGTTGGGGGGTTTGGGGGAGCCTATAGGTCTATCTGCTGAGTCATCTGCAGCCACTGCATGCCCCTCACTGGTCCTAGCTTGGGTGGAGAGGAGGCTTGGGCGCTGATCATATAATACATGGTCAGTCTCTAGGGCATTGTCGAGATTGCTAGGGCAATGTCACTATCCCTTGCCTCTGCCATTCATGAGCGACCTTTAAAAGGTAAGCTATGTATATGATAATACAATATCTTTTCTTCTTTAACATTTTGTTGTTGAAGATTTAAGATATTTATCAAAGTTAAACTGACGACTCACTTACCCTGATCGTACTGTACATAATGGCGAGCCTGGCTGGATTTCAATGTGTATCTGGCCATAACATTATCATCCATAAGAGCTTTTCCACGGAAAAGTGAGAAACATCCGGGACTACAGAGCACACAACCAATCATATGTTCAGTTGCCTTTTGCAGCCAATGACCAATAGCATACTCGAACATCTGGTACCACACCATAAGACCTGTATATTTGGAGTAAAGTATTGTTAAGTAAATGCTCATAAAAATAGAAAAGACAAGATCTTATTTGAACTAGAAAATAGCTTTTCCATTGCGATGCTTTCTCTTTTCATAAAAATGCTAACTAAATTAAAAAAAAAAGTCTCTACAGAATTATAAATGATTGAAATATTAATTGAAAGGCCCAACTAGAAGATCAAACTCTACAATTAGTTAATATCTAATGAAAAAAAAGACTTCCTGACTTACCAGAACCGACAGGATGAATACGTCCACAGGCAGCACCTAGGTTAGTGTTCTTTTTCATAAGATCGACCAAAAGTGCGACAGCACTTGGAGTAAAATCAATATCTCCATCTAGAGTGAGAAGGAAGGTGTTCTCGGCAATTACTTCTTTTCTGTCCACCGATATGGGCTGGTCCATTAATTTGAATCCAAGTAAATAGTACATGTACATCACCTGTAATCATGTTTGATTTAAATTAGATAAGTTTTAGGTACGGGAGAAATTTATTTATGAGTAGTTTTTAAAAAAATTTTAGGAGTGACTAGTTTTTACACAAATCTAAAGGTTAATAAAAAAAATCAATGTTAGGTTAAATTACATTATTAGCCATTTTGTAAAATATGGCATAACGAAAGATATATACTACATTTTGGTAATTAGAATTCTTTCCTCCTTCAGGCTATTGTTTCATTACCTGGCTCCATCTCTTCTTGTGCCTAATCTTAGACTTGTCTTTCAAATGAGCAACAATCTTCGTCTTTCCAGGAAGCGTCCAGATAAGGCGTCCTCCGTAAGGTGCGGGGAATTTCTTGGGTGGTCTAATACGAATGTTCGTCTGATGAACGTGGGTTGCAGCGTCATCCATTAAGGTCACCAGTAGCTTTACAAACTGATTGACTACGTTCTCATCTTCATTTTCATCAGATATTTCAAAGGCGTCATCAAAGAAAATGTGAGCTGGAAAAGGGAAAATAATAAGCAATTATTTTTGTGAGCTTAACTGGACAAAATGTTGCTATGAAAGGTATCAAACATTACTTATGTCTACTAGAGAAAATATAATAATAATACAGTATATTGCTAAACAGTAAAGTTTAATATTTGCCTTTGAAATCTTTGTTAAATGGCACTTATGAAAATTCAATGAATTTATAATATACAGTTTATGAAATGACAACTACTGGAGTCACTAAGGTTTATTGCTATACAACAGCTAATAAAATTGGTTTTATATTATATCTACAATATACAAAAAAATGATATACCGTATATAAAAATTGAAGATAACATTCAGACTAGAAACAACAGCCAAATCTGAGAGTGCCGTAGTAACTACCTTTTCAACGAAAATTAAAAAACATTTAGTCCAATAATGGAATACTTCCAAGCACTCACTTTCGAATTCATAGTAATCAAGATCAACAATCTTGAGGTACTTCTGAGCCACACGACGAGCAGACTGATCTTCATCCATCCTAAGGATACTCTTCAACATCTCCATCATCTCTTCTTCGTTCTCATGCCACATAGTGGCCGTTGCATAGATGCGAACGATGTGATCCGAGGACTTCGTTTTTGCGTTGTTTGTGTTGGATGAATCCGTGTGGATGGATATTGTCTCGTAATACTGTGACACCTAGTGGTAGAAAACAGTGTTACTACAAATATAAGAAATAATCAAGTAACAGTTCCAATCTAATATAAATGAGTTTTATTACAGGTACTGTTTAGATTTTAGTCCCTGTAATTGAAATTCATATAGAAGGAAATATACTTTGTCAGCATATAGCAACACCAATATACCGTAACCCATATTCACATTCACCCTGAGAATATTAAAGGAAAATAAACTTCATTTTGAAAATATATAGTGCAAGTGTCAATCTTATCATATCTTTTCAAAGTCTCATTTCTTGTACCAATGAATAAAACTACATTGTGTCAAAGTAAACTCATCTGTATACTATATGGAAAACAATTGCAGCCAACATGATTATCATAAATTAGTGATATTATCAATAAGATTTGCTTTTATGCACACGTTGTTTACCTCATTTTCGTGTTCATCCGGGTTAAGATTCAATTCCTCCGTCTTGACGTCCCCTTCGTCATCTCTGCGACGGTTGAGGGCAAGTGACAGATCAATCAACAAGGAGTTGTACATCGGAGAGACGACCAACTTCTCGGTCGATGCGAGACGTTCACACTTTGGAGTCCAGATGTGCAGCGTGATCCATGTTTGCGATAATAACCAAAATAGCCATATCCAAGCATACTGTAAAAAAAAAATTGAATTTAGATGCTAATATTTTTTGGTCTATTAGCAAGTTATTTCAAGCCAGAAAATAGATAATCCATTCAAAGCTTTGCTGTTATACTGTAGTTATGGTTTTAAAACTTGAAAAGACCTAAGTAGGTATTTAAAAATAAAAGGTCTAGCATTTACTCAAGAGAGGAACTAACTCTAGTCAAAGT
>NC_090730.1:170324376-170356876 GCF_036898095.1 Palaemon carinicauda
TTAAATGAAAAGTACTAGCAAAATATGACAGAAGACCCGTTGGAGGATTGGCTAATTGGTTGGAAACTACAAGCAATATTAGGACAGAAGACCTGGTGGAGGAATGGCTACTTAAATGAAAAGTACTAGCAAAATATGACAGAAGACCCGTTGGAGGATTGGCTACTTGGTTGGAAACTAGAAGCAATATTAGGACAGAAGACCTGTTGGAGGAATGGCTACTTAATTGAAAAGTACTAGCAAAATATGACAGAAGACCCGTTGGAGGATTGGCTACTTGGTTGGAAACTAGAAGCAATATTAGGACAGAAGACCTGTTGGAGGAATGGCTACTTAATTGAAAAGTACTAGCAAAATATGACAGAAGACCCGTTGGAGGATTGGCTAATTGGTTGGAAACTACAAGCAATATTAGGACAGAAGACCTGGTGGAGGAATGGCTACTTAAATGAAAAGTACTAGCAAAATATGACAGAAGACCCGTTGGAGGATTGGCTACTTGGTTGGAAACTAGAAGCAATATTAGGACAGAAGACCTGTTGGAGGAATGGCTACTTAAATGAAAAGTACTAGCAAAATATGACAGAAGACCCGTTGGAGGATTGGCTACTTGGTTGGAAACTACAAGCAATATTAGGACAGAAGACCTGTTGGAGGAATGGCTACTTAATTGAAAAGTACAATTAAATTTAGGACAGTTAGTGAAACTAGACATAGGTATAGGTACGTTGCAAAATCCTAGCATGGATCTAGTTGAATTTATAAGTAGGACAATGCACATGAAATAATTTGAAAAGTCTAAACTGACCACAGTACGTTGCCAAAACTGATGATAGCAAGGTGCTATCCTAGCTGATTTCACGGTAGAATTTTATACAAGTAAATATTGAGAAATTCATTAATAATTTAGTTATGGTACAGGTAAAATAAGCTTAATTGCAATAATAAGAATAAGCTTAGAAGCTTTGCACCTATCTATAAGGCGATAGAGTGCCCGCAAACTTATTTTGCGGAGTGAACAACCAGAAAGGAGGACAGATACACTTTATAAATGGGTGTTGTAGGCCTAGTTCGATTTCCATTATGTTTAAAAAGGCCAGAATAAAGAATTTCTTCGGTGATAATTTTACTTCATTAAGTAAGTCCCACGTATTTTCAAACAATAAGATTAATGGATCAGAAAGAGAATTTAAAAGCAATGAGTAAAACAGAATATGCCAAAGGTCTTTATATTTTTCCCCTACTTATGTAGGCTAGCAAAACCTAGAATAAGCCCACTTATACTTCAATATTTATCTATCTATCTATCTATCTATACATATATATATATATATATATATATATATATATATATATATATATATATATATATATATATATATATATATATATGTGTGTGTGTGTGTGTGTGTGTGTGTGTGTGTGTGTGTGTGTGTGTGTGTGTAATTTTGCTTACACGTGGCACTAACTATTTTGGAGCAAAACCCTTTATATAGAGTTCTGTTTCAATGATCTCATCTTCAGCCAACATGTGTATCAGCCCACACCTCAAGGAGATCACCAGGGAATGTTGACAAAACAAAATATTATGACTCTTATAATGGCATGGGTAATCTCGTAAGGTTAAAATTATGACGAGAAAAGTGTATGTAGTAATAATAATAATAATAATAATAATAATAATAATAATTGAAGATTTACCATATTAAATTAGTTGATGTCTCGATTTTCCTAGTACTTACTATGTATATATACAGTATATATATATATATATATATATATATATATATATATATATATATATATATATATATATATATATATATATAATGCTCTTAATGTTTACAGATTATGTACCCAATCTTAAGACGACAACAACAACAACAACAACAAAAACAACAACAATAATGGAATATGAGATTTGTGTGAAATTTACTCTAAACGAAAAAGATTTTTTCCGGCTTCCGAGATTTCTCAGCGAAGCTAAGCCAAGACGGTTCGGTTTCTAAAGAGCTGAAAAAAATGTCATTTTTTTTTTTAATTTAGAGAAACTCTATATCAATTTAAAAGACTTCATTTGTTGCACATTAAAATTACATTAAAATCTATTAGTGAATTTAACTTTTGAAGTTGATAAATCTTTTATATTTCATCTATTTTCGGTAAAAGTTTTCCGAGAATTTCTCCTTGGAAAAGATGAAAAGAGATTGTTCAATGGCGGAGATATTTTAATGTTCCGAAGGAAAGAAGGGAGAATCATACGACAGAGTTTCTTAAATCGATAACGAAAGAAAGAGGATTTCCTCCCCCACCTCCCCCCCACCCCCACCCCTTCTCGCCGGGGGAATTTCCCTCCCCAAGGAGCTCAGGATTTCTCTCGGAGTCAACGAAATTGTCTCCAGAGTCTTCAAGAATCATTCTTGTCTTTCCGGTGTCTCCAAAAAGATTCCCGATCCAAAAGGGTCCCAGGGAATCGTTTGAGGGAAAATTTACGTTTTTAATATTATACCTGACAAAAGAATACGAATCTAGTCATCTATCATATAGATTTTTGAGAGCAATTCAAAATGAATAAAAGTTTTGTAGGAGCATTCAACATTTCAGGCAGAATCCAACAAGGAGGAACTGGCAAGATGTCCCAGTTTACTACTGGCCATCTTCAACTTAAGAGGACACTTGGTGGTGTGGTTTTCACAGAACCACAAAAGGAAGGATCCTTAATGTATAGGATGACCTCTTGGATGAGGTCTAAGGACCCCTTCAACTCTGAGGGCGGGATGGAGGAGAAGGTGGAAGGAGGGCCCCAAGAGGAAAAGAATCAGAAAAGAGAAGAGCTGAAGGAGAAGGAGAATATCCAAAAGACATTTGAGGAACGCATCGGTTTCCTGCAGAAAGAACTGGAAGCAGCTTTTGCCGAGATCAGTCTAAGAAAGGAAGAACAATCTAAATTCTTAGAGGAGAATGAAGAGCTGAGAGCAGAGAATCAGCATCTCAGTAACATCATCAGAAGTCTTCAAATCGATAACCAAATCGATATGGATAATTTGACCACAAAGAATGACGAC
This sequence comes from Palaemon carinicauda, assembly GCF_036898095.1. Taxonomy (NCBI): domain Eukaryota; kingdom Metazoa; phylum Arthropoda; class Malacostraca; order Decapoda; family Palaemonidae; genus Palaemon; species Palaemon carinicauda. Next base: position 170,327,442 of record NC_090730.1, read on the forward strand.
CTAGACCGCACAAACGAACATCTAAAAAAGGAAATCTGCAATCAAAAAGTTATCCTGGAACAATGTAAAAATGAATTAAAGGAAAAAGAAAAAGAAAATATTAAAATCAAAGAAAAATTGGATAAAGTTCGCCAGAACAAAAGGAAACTGGAAATATTCACTGAAAAGAAAATGGAAGTATTAAAGCAGATTTCAGAACAGAAGCAGGAATTGGAAGAGAGCCTCAATGAGGCAAAAATAAATGATCTCCTCAGGAATGAGCGCTACAAAGGAATTTTACAAGAGTTAGAAAATTACAAAAAAGAAAATTTGAAATTGAATGACTTGGAGCAAAAAAACATCCTATTGAGTCAAGAACTGGAAACATTCAAATCTGAAAAAAATGTTGGTCTCAAGGACGAGCTGCTTGCGGCAAATGAGATCATCCCTTCACTCAAGGAGGAACTTGAAGAGGGAGATAAGACGAAAGAAGAAAACAAACCTCATATGACGAAACTGAGACTTAACAAGACAAGTTTAAAAATGGATATTAAGGATGTTCAGAAGGATGTCCAAAAGGATGACAGAGACAATAAAAGTGAGGAGAAAGTAGTCGAGGCACAGGATCAGGATACCAACGGACGTAAGGCTGAGAAGGAGGAAGTTGGAGGCGCATCTGGTGTGGGTCAGGTGCTTGGCTGGCTACTAGCCTCAAAAGGCGCTCTCCATGGCACCAGCAACACCCAGGAAGAGCAGCTCAAAAAGGAAATTTCCACGGACGAGGAGGAGGAGAAGGAGGAGGAGGACGAGGAGAAGGAGAAGGAGGAGGAGGAGAAGGAGGAGGAGGAGAAGGAGGAGGAGGAGGAGAAGAAAAAGGAAGAAAAGATTAAAAAAACTACACGAAAACTTATCGTGTTTGACCTGGAACCCGAGAAGCCCAAAAGGGCCATCTCCTCATCCGACAGTAGTCACATCACCTTCCAAGGTGAAAAGGTTAGAGTGACCACCACAAGGGACTCTGGCCTCAACAGGTACGTGACTGTCGACTTGCATGTGCCCAGGAGGTTCCACAGAGCCATATATGGAGTGGAAGGAAGGACGCTGATGGAAATCACCCGCCACAGTGGAGTCAGCTTAATAGATATGCCACGAAGGCACGAATATAGTCATTCAATCACCATCAGTGGTACTATTAAGCAGGTTCAGTTAGCAGCTGATCATATCGAATGGCTTCTGAAGAGTCTCACCGGCACTTAAATATTTCGATCAGCAAATGGATAAAAATGAAAAACACAAAAAAAAATAAAAAAAATAAAAAATCCCAAAAAAAATAAAAAAATAAAAAATCCCAAAAAAAGAAGAAAAAATGAAAACACCAAAAAAAGTTTTAAACATGAGAATATTTTTGCCATATTAGTTTAATTTCAGTTTATTTTGTGAGGGTAAGGAGATTCAGCCGAGTTTTGCCAGGACCAAATCTTCAAATAATTGTGCTAAATCCAATCACATCCACAGGAAGGAGATCCCCCCCCCCCCCCCCCGGGATCTTTAAACTGACTGACTGACAGACAGCTACAGGGAGGATACTTGGAAGGACTGGCCAGCTTGGAGGATACAAGGCTTACTATCCAGCTTGAATTACAATTCTTGGAATAACCTGGAGGACAATGGCCTACTGAGGGAAGAAACCCCGCTGAGACTAGTATGCTTTGCACCTTGATGGACGAGTACAAGCCGTTTGTCAAGTGTACAAATGGTCGGATATCTAGATCTATTCTTTCAGATATCAACCTTCGGGTGGTTCTGGGGGAATGATCTAGAAGACCGGCTCTGCAGAGGGAACGAGCTAGGCTTCTTCTAGTAGGCAGTCTTGTCCTTAAAGGTTGGACCAAGATAATCAGCTAGTGAAGGAAGCTGCGCCTCTTCGGAGCAGGTCAGTCTGGAAAGGTGTTCTGATATCAAATGGCTGCTGATGAAGGTTGAAGAACTGGGATGAACAGAGTGAAGTTTTGGTCCTTACAATTGGCGAGTTGATGCCCTCACAATTTTATGAAAGGAATAGTATCTTCTTTTTCTTCTTTTTTTTTAGGTTTAAGGTTTTTTTTTTTAGGTTTAAGGTTTTTTTTTTTAGGTTTAAGATTTTTTTTTAGGTTTAAGGTCTTTTTTTTTAGGCTTAAGGACTGGCTATGCAGGTGAAGAAACTCTGAATGATGAATGAGCGTGTCTTGTTTAAGTGGGTAAAATGACGATTGGCTTCACCAACCGGCCAAAAATTGATGCTTGGCTTCACCGTACTGCCCACTAGGCTTCGCCGACCGGCCCACACAATGACGCTTGGCTTCACCGCCTGGCCTAAAATGGGACTTGGCTTCACCACCTGGCCCACTTGGCTTCACTGCCCAGCCCAACAATAGCGCTTGGCTTCACCGCCTGGCCCGCTTGGCTTCATCGCCCGGCACAACAATGGCACTTGGCTTCATCGCCCAGCTTACAATGGCGCTTGGCTTCACCGCCTGGCCAGCTTGGCTTCATCGCCCGGCTTATAATGGCGCTTGGCTTCACCGCCGGCAAACAATGGCGCTTGGCTTCACCGCCTGGCTTACAATGGCGCTTGGCTTCACCGCCCGGCTTACAATGGCTCTTGGCTTCACCGCCTGGCCCGCTTGGCTTCACCGCCCGGCTTACAATGGCGCTTGGCTTCACCGCCCGGCTTATAATGGCGCTTGGCTTCATCGCCCGGCCCAACAATGGCGCTTGGCTTCACCGCCCGGCTTACAATGGCGCTTGGCTTCAACGCCTGGCCCGCTTGGCTTTACCGCCCGGCTTACAATGGTGCTTGGCTTCACCGCCTGGCCCGCTTGGCTTCACCGCCTGGCTTACAATGGCGCTTGGCTTCACCGCCCGGCTTAAAATGGCGCTTGGCTTCACCGCCTGGCCTGCTTGGCTTCACCGCCTGGCCCGCTTGGCTTCACCGCCTGGCTTACAATGGCGCTTGGCTTCACCGCCTGGCTTACAATGGCGCTTGGCTTCACCGCCTGGCTTACAATGGCGCTTGGCTTCACCGCCTGGCTTACAATGGCGCTTGGCTTCACCGCCCGGCCCAACAATGGCGCTTGGCTTCACCGCCTGGCCCGCTTGGCTTCACCGCCCGGCTTACAATGGAGCTTGGCTTCACCGCCTGGCCAGCTTGGCTTCACCGCCTGGCTTACAATGGCACTTGGCTTCACCTCCCGGCTTACAATGGCGCTTGGCTTCACCGCCTGGCCCGCTTGGCTTCACCACCTGGCTTACAATGGCGCTTGGCTTCACCGCCCGGCTTACAATGGCGCTTGGCTTCATCGCCCGGACCAACAATGGTGCTTGGCTTCACCGCCTGGCTTACAATGGCGCTTGGCTTCACCGCCTGGCCCGCTTGGCTTCACCGCCAGGCTTAAAATGGCGCTTGGCTTCACCGCCCGGCTTACAATGGCGCTTGGCTTCACCGCCTGGCCCGCTTGGCTTTACCGCCCGGCTTACAATGGCGCTTGGCTTTACCGCCTGGCCCGCTTGGCTTCACCGCCCGGCTTACAATGGCGCTTGGCTTCACCGCCTGGCCCGCTTGGCTTTACCGCCCGGCTTACAATGGCGCTTGGCTTTACCGCCTGGCCCGCTTGGCTTCACCGCCCGGCTTACAATGGCGCTTGGCTTCACCGCCCGGCTTACAATGGCGCTTGGCTTCACCGCCCGGCTTACAATGGCGCTTGGCTTCACCGCCCGGCTTACAATGGCGCTTGGCTTCACCGCCCGGCTTACAATGGCGCTTGGCTTCATCGCCCGGACTAACAATTGTGCTTGGCTTCACCGCCTGGCTTACAATGGCGATTGGCTTCACCGCCTGGCCCGCTTGGCTTCACCGCCCGGTTTACAATGGCGCTTGGCTTCACCGCCCGGCTTACAATGGCACTTGGCTTCACCGCCCGGCCCAACAATGGCGCTTGGCTTCATCGCCCGGCCCAACAATGGCGCTTGGCTTCACCGCCCGGCTTACAATGGCGCTTAGCTTCATCGCCCGACTTACAATGGCGCTTGGCTTCATCGCCCGGCCCAACAATGGCGCTTGGCTTAACCGCCTGGCTTACAATGGCGCTTGGCTTCACTGCCTGGCTTACAATGGCGCTTGGCTTCACCGCCTGGCCTGCTTGGCTTCACCGCCTGGCCTGCTCGGCTTCACCGCCCGGTTTACAATGGTACTTGGCTTCACCGCCCGGCTTACAATGGCGCTTGGCTTCATCGCCCGGCTTACAATGGTGCTTGGCTTCATCGCACCATTCAACAATGGCGCTTGGCTTCACAGCCCGGCTTACAATGGCGCTTGGCTTCACCGCCCGGCCTACAATGGCGCTGGGCTTCACCGCCTGGACCACTTGGATTTACCGCCCGGCACAATAATGGCGCTAGGCTTCACCGCCTGGCCCGCTTGGCTTTACCGCCCGTCACAATAATGGCGCTTGGCTTCATCGCCCGGTCCAAAAATGGCGCTAGGCTTCACCGCCCGGCTTACAATGGCGCTTGGCTTCACTGCCTGGCCCGCTTGGCTTCACCGCCCGGCTTACAATGGCGCTTGGCTTCACCGCCTGGCCCGCTTGGCTTTACCGCCCAGCATAATAATGACGCTTGGCTTCACCGCCAGGCCTAAATATGATGCTTGGCTTCACCGCCTGGCAAAACAATGACCCTTGGCTTCACCACTGAATTTCAAATATCATCAGTCACGACTGACTAGTAATAGGCTAGCTGTAGTGAGGGAAGTTGGCCGAAAGCTATTTCAGTACGAAGGGCAACCTCTGGCGCGGCGGAAAAACCCGTAAGTTCAATGCCCAGAAAACTGAAGTAGGTTTCAAATTGCTTCTCTCAGTAATCCAACTCAAATACAAGTCAAGACTGATCTTAATAGGCTAGCTGTAGTGAGGGAAGTTGGCCGAAAGCTATTTCAGTACGAAGGGCAACCTCTGGCGCGGCGGAAAAACCCGTAAGTTCAATGCCCAGAAAACTGAAGTAGGTTTCAAATTGCTTCTCTCAGTAATCCAACTCAAATACAAGTCATGACTGATCTTAATAGGCTAGCTGTAGTGAGGGAAGTTGGCCAAAAGCTATTTCAGTAGGAAGGGCAACCTCTGGCGCGGCGGAAAAACCCGTAAGTTCAATGCCCAGAGAACTGAAGTAGGTTTCAAATTGCTTCTCTAGGTAATCTAACTCAAATACAAGTCATGACTGATCTTAATAGGCTAGCTGTAGTGAGGGAAGTTGGCTGAAAGCTATTTCAGTAGGAAGGGCAACCTCTGGCGCGGCGGAAAAACCCGTAAGTTCAATGCCCAGAAAACTGAAGTAGGTTTCAAATTGCTTCTCTAAGTAATCCAACTCAAATACAAGTCATGACTGATCTTAATAGGCTAGCTGTAGTGAGGGAAGTTGGCCGAAAGCTATTTCAGTACGAAGGGCAACCTCTGGCGCGGCAGAAAAACCCGTAAGTTCAATGCCCAGAAAACTGAAGTAGGTTTCAAATTGCTTCTCTAAGTAATCCAACTCAAATACAAGTCATGACTGATCTTAATAGGCTAGCTGTAGTGAGGGAAGTTGGCCGAAAGCTATTTTAGTAAGAAGGGCAACCTCTGGCGCGGCGGAAAAACCCGTAAGTTCAATGCCCAGAAAACTGAAGTAGGTTTCAAATTGCTTCTCTAAGTAATCCAACTCAAATACGTCATGACTCATCTTAATAGGCTAGCTGTAGTGAGGGAAGTTGGCCGAAAGCTATTTCAGTAGGAAGGGCAACCTCTGGCGCGGCGGAAAAACCCGTAAGTTCAATGCCCAGAAAACTGAAGTAGGTTTCAAATTGCTTCTCTAAGTAATCCAACTCAAATACAAGTCATGACTGATCTTAATAGGCTAGCTGTAGTGAGGGAAGTTGGCCGAAAGCTATTTCAGTAGGAAGGGCAACCTCTGGCGCGGCGGAAAAACCCGTAAGTTCAATGCCCAGAAAACTGAAGTAGGTTTCAAATTGCTTCTCTAGGTAATCTAACTCAAATACAAGTCATGACTGATCTTAATAGGCTAGCTGTAGTGAGGGAAGTTGGCCGAAAGCTATTTCAGTAGGAAGGGCAACCTCTGGCGCGGCGGAAAAACCCGTAAGTTCAATGCCCAGAAAACTGAAGTAGGTTTCAAATTGCTTCTCTAAGTAATCCTACTCAAATACAAGTCATGACTGATCTTAATAGGCTAGCTGTAGTGAGGGAAGTTGGCCGAAAGCTATTTTAGTAAGAAGGGCAACCTCTGGCGCGGCGGAAAAACCCGTAAGTTCAATGCCCAGAAAACTGAAGTAGGTTTCAAATTGCTTCTCTAAGTAATCCTACTCAAATACAAGTCATGACTGATCTTAATAGGCTAGCTGTAGTGAGGGAAGTTGGCCGAAAGCTATTTCAGTACGAAGGGCAACCTCTGGCGCGGCGGAAAAACCCGTAAGTTCAATGTCCAGAAAACTGAAGTAGGTTTCAAATTGCTTCTCTAAGTAATCCTACTCAAATACAAGTCATGACTGATCTTAATAGGCTAGCTGTAGTGAGGGAAGTTGGCCGAAAGCTATTTCAGTACGAAGGGCAACCTCTGGCGCGGCGGAAAAACCCGTAAGTTCAATGCCCAGAAAACTGAAGTAGGTTTCAAATTGCTTCTCTAAGTAATCCAACTCAAATACAAGTCATGACTGATCTTAATAGGCTAGCTGTAGTGAGGGAAGTTGGCCGAAAGCTATTTTAGTAAGAAGGGCAACCTCTGGCGCGGCGGAAAAACCCGTAAGTTCAATGCCCAGAAAACTGAAATAGGTTTCAAATTGCTTCTCTAAGTAATCCAACTCAAATACAAGTCATGACTGATCTTAATAGGCTAGCTGTAGTGAGGGAAGTTGGCTGAAAGCTATTTCAGTAGGAAGGGCAACCTCTGGCGCGGCGGAAAAACCCGTAAGTTCAATGCCCAGAAAACTGAAGTAGGTTTCAAATTGCTTCTCTAAGTAATCCAACTCAAATACAAGTCATGACTGATCTTAATAGGCTAGCTGTAGTGAGGGGAGTTGGTCGAAAGCTATTTCAGTAGGAAGGGCAACCTCTGGCGCGGCGGAAAAACCCGTAAGTTCAATGCCCAGAAAACTGAAGTAGGTTTCAAATTGCTTCTCTAAGTAATCCAACTCAAATATAAGTCATGAATGATCTTAATAGGCTAGCTGTAGTGAGGGAAGTTGGCTGAAAGCTATTTCAGTAGGAAGGGCAACCTCTGGCGCGGCGGAAAAACCCGTAAGTTCAATGCCCAGAAAACTGAAGTAGGTTTCCAATTGCTTCTCTAAGTAATCCAACTCAAATACAAGTCATGACTGATCTTAATAGGCTAGCTGTAGTGAGGGAAGTAGGCCGAAAGCTATTTCAGTACGAAGGGCAACCTCTGGCGCGGCGGAAAAACCCGTAAGTTCAATGCCCAGAAAACTGAAGTAGGTTTCAAATTTCTTCCCTTATTCTTCCGACTCAAATATAAGTCATGAATTATCATAATACATTTATGAAGTACTGATGAATTATGAATTGAGATGAAAAGGAAATAAAAAAAAAGAGGGAAGGAAGAAAGGGTCGTGGGAACCAAGCCTGCCATAATGGATGTGGGCAAAACCCACCTGATGAGCTCTTTGGTAAGAGCGAAACCCTTATGTATGTCACTTTGGTAGTGGTATGTATGAATTGATTAATTTTTATATATTTATTCATATATATATATGTATATATATATATATATATATATATATATATATATATATATATATATATATATATATATATATATATATATATATATATATATATATATATATATATATATATATATATATGACATATTCACACACACATGGCATTCTGGTAGAAGGGAGTGTATAATTAGAATCCCATTGAATGTTAAGTGTTGGCCTTCAAATGGCGATGCTTACAGCTCCATCTATTATGAGATGGCCGTAGCTCCTCTCCTTCTGAACAATGTGTGTTCCATCAAATCATTCCGTATGAGAGGGTTTCTGGTCGTGGACATCAATATAGTGTTGGTTTACCCAGAGGAAATATGTGAATCACGACACCCTGAAGATGTACGCAAGCCAGCAGAAATCGGGTGTCAATGAACGAACATTATATTGATATCCATGACGAGAAACCCTCTCATACAGAATGATTTGATGGAACACACATTGTTCAGAAGGAGAGGAACGAAGGCCAGCTCATGATAGATGGAGCTGTAAGCATCGCCATTTAAAGGCCAACACTTAACATTCAATGGGATTCTAGTCATACACTCCCTTCAAGATGAAAGCAATATGGATAATCTCTGTGGTGGTGTATGTGCCTGCTTATGTGTCTAAGTGTGTAAGCACATGTGTAAGTGTGTATAGTAAATAATCAACAATTATCCTCTTCTTAATCTAGGGATTTTTTAAATTTGTAATAGTTTAAATTTCCAATTTCTAGTTTTATATAGAATATATTTTTAAAATATTCAGTTATAATTTTTGTAGAACCTCATACATAAAATGAGTCTAAAGTGTATATTAATCTACAGATTGGTGATGGTGTGAGATTTTTGTCTGATCGCTCACAGCAAACCAACCTAGTATGGGTGACCCTGACTAGTATAGCTATGCAATATGTTCTAGCCACTGTAGATTGGTGATGGTGGGAGATTTTCATCTGATCGCTCACCGCAAGCGAACCTATAGTGCATCGAATGGTTTATGTGATAGTGAGTATTTCATAATTTCAGATTGGAAGTTGAGAAACTTGTACAGTTTCTGAAAACATTTGACAGATGTTGGAATAAGATTCAGAAGTTTTCAGAATCCAAGTCCTTAAATCAGATTTAGGGTTGTGATGGCCGATGTGGTAACGTCCCTGACTGCTGAACGCCAGACTGCAGTTCGAGTACCGCTCAAGCTCGTTAGTTTCTTTGGTCCCTGTAACCTAACCATTCTTGAGAGCTAAGGATGGGGGGTTTGGGGAGGCTAACCTACAGGTCTATCTGCTGAGTCATCAGCAGCCATTGCCTGACCCTCCTTGGTCCTAGCTTTGGGTGGGGAGGGGGCTTGGGCGCTGATTATATGCATATATATAGTCACTCTCTAGGGCATTGTCCTGCTTGATAGGGCAATGTCACTGTCTCTTTCCTCTGTCATCGTGAGTGACCTTTAAATGTCTTTTCTGTCTGTATCTAGAGACATTTTACAGATGTTGGAATGAGATTCAGTTTTCTAAATGAATTCCTTGATTTCTTTTACCTTAATGTAGACTTTATATATATATATATATATATATATATATATATATATATATATATATATATATATATATATATATATATATATATATATATATATATACATACATACCAAAAAAATGGGTAATCCAGTTTCTATGAAACCAATATATTGGTTTTAATTTCCCTTATCAACAAAATTGGAAACCTTACTGTATGCTGAATAAAAGTAAAAGAAAAAAAATCTAAGGAAATAACATCCCCTGATAAAGTATATGGAAAAGGGCGCCCTTCAGCAACTGCTAAATTCGCTGCCTTTTTTTTCAATTTATCCTTATATTTTCCATCTCATGAGAAAATTCCCTGTGGTTTATTTCCAGTCTAAACACACTCAAAAATCGTTCATAATTTTTCTCAAATTTTATTGCATAAAACAAACTTAAAATAAGTTTGATGGAGCATATTCATCATCTCTTTCCAAAACAATTTTTTTTTTTGCACACATTCGCCATCTGCTTCAAACATGCAAATTAAGCAGTAATTTGCAAGAGGATATTGCAATATTTCGAAATAGACGAGAACAAAAGAAAAAAGGAACTTGAACAAAAAGGGAAAATAAAAAATACTCACCAAACTAATTGGTCTCCCCGGCCCCAAATCTCATAATCTAACTCAACTAACTGGATGAAAAACAAGAGAGAAAAGTCAGTTCCAGACGTTGCCCCATCAAGCAGGTCAATGCCCTAGAGACTGACCATATATACATAATATAAGCGCCCAATCCCCCTCTCCCCCCCCACAACGCTAGGGCCAAATATAATTATTATTATTATTATTATTTTTATTATTATTATTATTATTGTTGTTATTACTATTATTATTATTGACTGCTAATGACATAGCAGACAGACCTATAGGCTCCCCCCCCCCCAACCTTAGCTCATAAGGATGGTGAGATTGTAGCGACCAAAGAAACAAACGAGTTTGAGCGAGACTCGAACCCCATTCTGGAGATCGCCAGTCAGGGAAATTACCACTCAGACCAGTATTTCTTGTTGTGTCAGCAGAATTAGCAGTGACAGCAGTAGCCCTGGTTTCAATACCTCTCCTTATAAGACTTCTGTGATTGTTCTGTCGTGTTCAGTGACTGGGACTCTTCCATTGTGGCGTTAACCAAGGTCTACAGAGTCCTTGGTGTCAAGGACTCTTCCATTGTAGCATTAACCAAGGTCTACAGAGTCCTTGGTGTCAAGGACTCTTCCATTGTGGCGTTAACCAAGGTCTACAGCGTCCTTGGTGTCAAGGACTCTTCCATTGTAGCATTAACCAAGGTCTACAGAGTCCTTGGTGTCAAGGACTCTTCCATTGTGGCATTAACCAAGGTCTAGAGAGTCCTTGGTGTTAACTTGACCTTAGAATGGTCACGAAATGTGCTACTGTTCGCTAAGTCTTCTTGTGTTTATTCAGACTCTCATTTGACTGTAGTTACATTTCGTCCTCATCTTAATCACTGGTTTTTAGTTATCTATTTCCGTGTTTCATGTTAATCTATTTACCTTTTCATCTACTTTCATTCTATAATAGAATCTAAACTTTTATTTTGAAATATCGGTTTTTATTTTTTTTAATATTACCATACAAAAAAATATTTGAAATGTTGAATGTGTGTTCGAATCGAAACAGAGACCCAATTTGAAAATGGGTAAATATTGAAGATACTCCCGGAGGCAATTAAAGGTTTAAAGGTCGCTCATGAGTGGTTAGAGTTCTCTTGCTTGAGGGTACACTCGGACACACTATTCTATCTTATTTCTTCCACTTGTTCTGTTAAAGTTTTTTTTATAGTTTATATAGGTAATATTAATTTTAATGTTGTCACTGTTCTCAAAATATTTAATTTTACTTTATTTTATTATTATTATTTATTCATTATTTATTTTTCCCTGTTTGCTTTCATCACTGGGCTATTTTTCCTGTTGGGGCCCCTGGGCTTATAGCATCCTGCTTTTCCAACTAGGGTTGTAGCTTAACAAGTAATAATAATAATAATAATAATAATAATAATAATAATAATAATAATAATAATAATAATAATAATAATAATAAAGTGTTTTAATGTTCAAACCTTCATGTTTATGTGGAATGTTATTTTACTGCTTTGTTACCTGATATTATATCAAGGCTATATTTCCTAAAACAAAAACTTGGCTTTTCAACCATTGTAAAATTTACTCTGTTCTAAATGTTCGATTAGTATGTTGCATTTCATAATATATATATATATATATATATATATATATATATATATATATATATATATATATATATATATATATATATATATATATATATATATATATATATATATATATATATATAATCATCCTAATTATTTGTGGAATTCGGTGAGAAAATTCCAGATGAAATTTGACTAATTACAAGTGGAATTCGTCTAATGAATTTCATATGAAATTTGAACAGTATGAAATTGTTAGAGACGACTGGCGAAATCTAACCGAGGCCCTTTGCGTCAACGGGCGTAGGAGATGATGATGATGATGATGATAAAATGGTTTTTATGCTACATCAGCAATTGGCCAAAGTACCAGACCTCTATAGAACTTGGAAATACTTATTTTGATACGTGGCCACAACTAATGAAAATCAATGGAATTCATATTTACTTGTAAGAGCCAATTGCCATTCGGATCACATAATACGTACTCACATATCAAGAGTTCAGGAAAAGCTTTTTTAAAGAAAAATCTGTGGATGATTTTGAAATGTGAAGGAGTTGGTGTAAAGATAAAGTTACAAAAACCACCAAAAAAAATATATATTAATATCATAAAAGACGAAAATAACGCATCTTCCTTTCACGTGAAGGATGACAAAAATAACGTTAAGGTTTGTAATAGTCTACCATAGGTATTTCCCGTCCAATACATTTTCTGTAAATAATTAATTATGTTACGTTTTCTATGAGTTCAAAGCATCCTGGACATACAAGGACTATGCTACTGTGCAATATATGGGGCGAACTACAATGAGATCGAATTGTAAAATTATATCACAATATCAATTTCATTGTTTCTGTTTTTTTTCATCCTCAATTTCAGGGGAACACAGAAATCTATATAAATGCCAAAGGGATACAGAAGAACAAAACATTTTTTTTCGTGGACCTTATCATGGTTATCCCTATCTCACACACACACACACACACTAACTATATATATATATATATATATATATATATATATATATATATATATATATATATATATATATATATATATATATATATATATATAGATAGATAGGCAGAACATGTAGGCCTAATGAGAACGACAGATAATATATGGACAAAACGAATACCAGGGGAAGGAAGAAAAGACGATGGATTGACGATCTGAGAAAATTAGCGGGTATAAATTAAGTGATTTGAAATGTTATGGCATCCTAACATCGAAGGTCAATGACGCCGATATTTTTTTGTTGTAAAGAAAAAAAAAGTATTCAATTTAAAATCAAAAATATGAATTGACAAAATGAAAAAAATTGCTGGTAAAGGCTGGCATAGAGACCATAAACAGACAGTAGTGGTAGGACATATGGTCTGAGGCCTTTGTCCTGCAGTGAACTAGCAATGGTTGATGATGATGATATATGGGTATTACGGATTACAACAGGATCCTTCTTTACGACCATTAATCAAATAACAAGTCACCATTATTCCACACTGATGTCCTTCAAAAGTCCTACATTTCAAGGTTTAGGGACGCTCATGAATGACAAAGACAAGAGACAGTGACATTGCCCTTGCAAGCAGGACAATGCCCTAGAGACTGGCCTTTCTATATATATATATATATATATATATATATATATATATATATATATATATATATATATATATATATATATATATATATATTATAAATATACACACATACATATATATATATATACAGTATATATATATATATATATATATATATATATATATATATATATATATATATATATATATATATATATATATATATATATATATATATATATACACACACATGTGTGTGTTCAGGACCAAAGACCCCTCTCCACCCAAACTAAGACCAGGGAGGGTCACGCAATGGCTGCTGATGACTAAGCAGGTAGACCTATAGGCTCCACCAAACCCCTCCCCCATCCCTCACAAGGATGGTAAGAATGCAGACACTAAAGGAACTAACAAGTTTAAGCAGGACTCGAACCCCAGTCTAGGAAACACCAGGCAGACCCGTTACCAATAGGCCACAACATTTCCCCTTTAGATAAAGGCTACTCTAGATTGGTTTGATATTGTTAATTAACTAAACCCGTATAATCACATTAGCCTTATTATGTACCAGGAAGATATTACTATTACTTATTAACACTGAACTTCATTTGTGCTGATTATCAACTATTCAATTTGTCAAGCAAAAATTGTGTACTGTATTGCCAATGAATGAAATATTTAACATGAACATTTTAATAGACTAATGTACGTTTTCAATTCAAAAGGTGGGAGTGAAAAATAAAAATGGCAAAATACAGTATGGTCTTGAGCTTATGAAATATAGCAAACATCAGAGAAAATTTATGTTTAATATTACTGTATTTAACTCTATTCTCGTGGACACTATTTATAACTGTACTTTTTGTAGAAATATCTTTAAGTGTCCTAACATATGATTTCATTACTTCTGAACTTTTGACAGAATCAAAAGCTTTCTCATACTCTACAAATGCCATAATTAATAATATTAATTATAACATTATAACATTCAAACTGCACAATTTACACTGCCTTAAGCCCTGTCCACACGATAGAGCATGCCCGACAGGCAAACAGTAATACCAGACCACAATAGTTGGAAAGAATGAGGGCTAATGACGTCAGAAGCGGGAAAACCACAGACAGGGATCTGGCATCATATAGTGTTACCAGATCCCTGCCTTTAGTTTTCCCGCGTCTGACGTCATCAACCCTCATTTTCACTAACTATTGTGGCCTGGTATCACTGTTTGCCCGTCGGGCATGCTCGATTGTGTGGACACGGCTTTACTCCTTAACTTCTTGACAACAGTTCCGTCCAAAAGTGTAAGTTTACGATTCAATAACTGACCTAATGATGTCATAAAGGCTTATTCAATTTTACGATCGGTCAAACCTACGTGTTATTTTTGGCATTGTAAGCATAGTGTCGTATTGCAGAAAAAGGGGGCTCAAGGCAGGTAAAAAGGTTTACTCAAATAGAAATGACTTATTATACGATTTCCTTCATTGTAAACACTAACTCAAAGATTTCATTAGACAACTTCTGAAGTATCACCTTTTTTATGATTATATTATTATTGAAAGTAATAGTGCTATGTTATAAACCGTACTATGCTAGTACAGCCCTAGTTAGAAAAGAAGGGTGCTACAAGTCCAAGGGCTCCAATATATTTGGATATATGAAAGAAATAATTGTTTTTGTGTTTCCAATTATTTGTAGAAGACTCTTTAACTATGGTAAGCAGCTTTTCTAGGAGAAGGACACTTCAAAATCAAACCAATGTTCTCTAGTCTTGGGTAGTGCCATAGCCACTGTGCCATGGTCTTCCACTGTCTTGGGTTAGAGTCCTCTTACTTGAGGGTACACTTGGGCACACCATTCTATCTTAATTCTCTTACTCTTGTTTTGTTAAAGTTTTTTTATAGTTTATATAGAAAATATTTATATTAATGTTGTCACCGTTCTTGAAATATTTCATTTTTCCTTGTTTCCTTTCTTCACTGGGCTCTTTTCCCTGTTGGGGCCTCTGGGCCTATAGCATCCTGCTTTTCCAACTAGGATTGTAGCTTAGCAAGTAGTAGTAGTAGTAGTAGTAATAAAAGACAAATATATAATTCATATAAGGGGTCAAATGTGGTAACAATAACACAAAATCAACTAAATTTCCGATAATTCCATTGCCATTGACAGGTAGGATGGCGGGTAAAATGAAACTAAAATATATCCAATAATTAGAATAAATAAACAATTGTAATGTGCTGAGAACGTTCGACATGTGGATTTTGTGCACACTTCTGATGTTGGACAGCAAGACGGAAGAGAAGAAGCAGGTTAGGCAGCAAAGACCAGCTTAGTATTGAGAGAGAGAGAGAGAGAGAGAGAGAGAGAGAGAGAGAGAGAGAGAGAGAGAGAGAGAGAGAGAGAGAGAGAGAGAGAGAGAGAGAATATCCAGTTTCTCTCGTTTTTTTCTTTTGACGAAGGAAAACCAACTTTATGAGTAGCCTTGATGTTATTCATAAATAAAACTTAAGACTGCGAGAATCCAAAAAAAAAAAAAAAAAAAAAAGAAGAAGAAAAAGTCTTATTCATCATTAATCTATTCTCTTTATATATATAATTTTCAAGTTAAAATTCACAATATATAATTCCATACACTACCATAATGACAGGCCTTTTCCCACCTCTTTATAGCGGGCTACACTATCCTAATTTCTTTATCACATCAGGAAATCAAGACGGAAAACAAAATTATTGTTGTTATATTTCAACACAACCCGACACCTTCATTTGACAACTATACTGGTAATTAACTTTTTGGTTATATTTATTTAACTTGAAGAAAGCTTATTCTATTTTAAAATGCATAATTTAGTTGGTGCAAACATTTTTCCTTAATTTATAACGTATAAGAAATTGTAAAATTCTAACCATACGTACATGATTGTTGAAAAATTCACCACTATACTCATTTTTTTGTTTTTGAGGCGCATTTTCACTGACTCGCAGCGGTGCCCTTTTAGCTCGGAAAAGTTTCCTGCTATCTGATTGGTTAGAATTACCTTGTCCAACCAATCAGCGACCAGGAAACTTTTCCGAGCTAAAAGGGCACCCCTGCCTGTCGGTGCAAATCTGCCTCACTAAAAAGAGTTGACTATAGCTACTAACCTGGTATTATGTAGAACGTAAGGACATACCCATGTCGACTTCATAAAACATCTAACATATTTCATTTAAGTCAACTTGGGACAATCTTGTAATAAGACTTCCCTAGTAGGGTTAGGTTAGATAGGTCTTCTATACGATGATAGGCTACACACGTTAACAATATGCCTTTTCACACCATGGCATTAAATCACTACGATATGTCATCGTGTTTTCAAATTATCTTGCGTATTAGCCTCGTCTCTTTGAAAATTGCACTATTTGTATATAATTAAAATAAAAATAAAATTTTCATATTCTTCAACCACACATCAAGTGACGCCATACACATAATATCTAGATTAAGTCTTAATTTGTCACAGAAACTCTCTACATCTTACATTTTTGTATAGCTATTGCTATGACAACCATACACTGCATGAACGATAATAGTTCAAGAAATGACATGGAAATAACCCAAAATAATTGGTGTCAAACACTAATAAAAGAAACAACGGTCGGTGGCACTGGCAGCACTAAGTAAGTAGCAATGTTTACATGATGGGATGGATCATGGATGATCGGCAACCGCCAACGCCAACCCAGGGGGGTTATTATTACCAGATTATTTCCACTGGATTATCATACATGAACCTTAAAATTATCGTTTTTCAAACCAAAATGATTGTACACACTTTGAACAAGATTATTAAGGAGTAACACGTATAGCTTATTTCAAGGTATTTTAGAATAATTGCTCAATCAAACACACACACACATACATTGTATATACCCAAGGTAAGTATCGTACATCGTACTGGACCCAAAATAATCGTAGATGTACGATAATTATCGTACGAATGGCAACCGCCAGCGGCCAACCGTCGCCTGTTTTCAAAAGTGCATATTCATTGTGGGTCAAATAAATGCAGCGGAATTATTATCCTTCTTTTTCATCATCTAATGAACCTTGGTATCTTACGAGGCTCACGTATTAGAAGAAACTTTACATGAAAACGATAAAGTAAAATTTGGAAATAAAATCGCCTGAAATTATATGAAAATTAGACTATATACCAATTTAGTGAGATCGGTGAAACTATGGATTTAGTAGATGTGAGAATGAAGCCTTCAGAAGGATATTGGGAGTTAAATGGCAGGACAGTATTTGAAATGAAACTATGATAGAGAGATTACACGAGTGCCATATGTGGATGAGATCATGATGAGGGGGAAATGGAAATGGTTTGGGCGTGCTCTTCTCATTCCACAATAGTGAGTTGAAAGGATACAGAACTATGGAAGAACATTCTACTATTATATCCACTCCTACCATTACGTTCACCTTTGAAACCTAGGTCTAGATATTTTCACTATTGTTTCTCCTGCTTCCCACAAAACACACTTCAACTGTAATTCTAGTGTGAAATATTTTTTGTAACTTAAGAAATTGCAATTCCTTCATTTTTGTGACATATTATCTAAAAACATTTAATGGAATTCAGGTTTCTCCAGAAAAATTTATTTCCCTCTTGGATGGTAATTACTTACTCTTATTGGTGCGTAAATTAGGTTTATCAGCTTATGGTTATTACATATAGCTTTAAAAAAGAATCACAGTTCAGTATTTCTAGATACCTGCTATTTTTCACCTCTGTCTGCTCTGATTTCTCGTGCACGACATAGTTCGGTTATTACTTTACTCTTCTTTTGCGTGTAGGAGGCATTAATCTCTCAAAGACTTGACTCAAATTTAACGTATGTAGCCTTCTTTGGGTTTTCTGCTACCCTAAGATATCTTTGGAGAATATAATAGGTATATGATGACAATTCCTAATAACACCTTCCGCAAATCCTCAATATTTTCCCAGGAGATTACGTACAATAACAAGTCTCAAATATCAATAAAGGAAGAAATTCTAGACGCCAAGTCTTCATACAGAACAGTGATCTAGATGACTTTTGAACTGTGATCTGCAGTGTATTAAAATAATCAGCTGTAAACATAGAAAAACTGCATTTTACGTTGAATTGTGATCCCTTGAAAAATACAATAAACAAACAGTTGATGGGAGGTATGGAGAAAGAAAATAAACGACCACACAAAGACATTAGTATTTATTCCATATTATAAGTTGAAACTTCAACACGTCAGAAGAAGCATTGTTTTGACACATGTTATTGATAAAAATCTTTGCCAGATTATTTAACCTTTATCTTAAACAGACACTTTCATAGATTTTAAAATAATGTTATATTTACTAAAGACATTCACATATCTTATTATAAAACACGAGACTAGCCTAAACATCTTAGAAATAATCTAATAATTAAAAGGGAAAAGTAACAATAAAGATTATAAAGCAGTGAAACTATATGATTAAAACATAACTAAATTTTCAGTAACATCTAATGCAAGATATTGGAGAAAATAGCATGAATCACATTAAAAAACACCTAAATGCATTTACCCGTAAGCATCTTTAACAACAGATACCATATAATATTCATGTCATATCCCGTAAATGTCAAAAATCAAATTCACCTCGATTAAGAGGACGATTAGGTAGGCCTATGCAATTCCTGTGGTGCCAATGAAAAAGACAAACCAACTGGGTCTAGGTTATAAGAATCCAGTGCTCCTGGCCTTAATAGCGACGAGGAAGGCCTAAGCAAACCTGTAAACCAAGAGTCTAATAAGTCTCGAGGCCTTTGGTTAGCCCAAAACGAAGCTCGTGACAGCAGGATTGTATCGTAGGAAGATGTGCGATGTGTTGGGGCCAATCGCCTGCCACGGTCAGATACCATTTGTGATGTAGAACTGCTGCTATGTTCCTCTCTTGGCCTTGAAACTGGACAATCAGATACCATTTGAGCTCTAGAACTGCTGCTATGTTCCTGTCTTGGCCTTGAAACTGGACAATCAGATACCATTTGAGCTCTAGAACTGCTGCTATGTTCCTCTCTGTGCCTTGAAACCGGACAATCAGATACCATTTGCGCTATAAAACTGCTGCTATGTTCCTCTCTTGGCCTTGAAACTGGACAATCAGATACCATTTGAGCTCTAGAACTGCTGCTATGTTCCTCTCTGTGCCTTGAAACTGGACAATCAGATACCATTTGCGCTATAAAACTGCTGCTATGTTCCTCTCTTGGCCTTGAAACTGGACAATCAGATACCATTTGAGCTCTAGAACTGCTGCTATGTTCCTCTCTGTGCCTTGAAACTGGACAATCAGATACCATTTGCGCTATAAAACTGCTGCTATGTTCCTCTCTTGGCCTTGAAACCAGACAATCAGATACCATTTGAGCTCTAGAACTGCTGCTATGTTCCTCTCTTGGCCATGAAACTGGACCATGAGATACCATTTGCGCTCCAAAACTACTGCTATGTTCCTCTCTTGGCCTTGAAACCGGACAATCAGATACCATTTGCACTCTTAAACTACTGCTATGCTCCTCTCTAGGTCTTGAAACCGGACAATCAGATAACATTTGCGCCCTAAAACTGCTGCAATGTTCCTCTCTGTGCCTTGAAACTGGACAATCAGATACCATTTGAGCTCTTGGACTGCTGCTATGTTCCTCTCTTGGCCATGAAACTGGACAATCTGATACCATTTGCGCTCCAAAACTGCTGCTATTTTCCTCTCTAGGCCTTGAAACCGGACAATCAGATACCATTTGCACTCTTAAACTACTGCTATGCTCCTCTCTAGGTCTTGAAACCGGACAATCAGATAACATTTGCGCCCTAAAACTGCTGCAATGTTCCTCTCTCGGCCTTGAAACTGGACAATCAGATACCATTTGAGCTCTAGGACTGCTGCTATGTTCCTCTCTTGGCCTTGAAACTGGACAATCTGATACCATTTGCGCTCCAAAACTGCTGCTATTTTCCTCTCTAGGCCTTGAAACTGGACAATCTGATATCATTTGCACTCCAAAACTGCTGCTATGTTCCTGTCTTGGCCTTGAAACTGGACAATCAGATACCATTTGAGCTCTAGAACTGCTGCTATGTTCCTCTCTGTGCCTTGAAACTGGACAATCAGATACCATTTGCGCTATAAAACTGCTGCTATGTTCCTCTCTTGGCCTTGAAACTGGACAATCAGATACCATTTGAGCTCTAGAACTGCTGCTATGTTCCTGTCTTGGCCTTGAAACTGGACAATCAGATACCATTTGAGCTCTAGAACTGCTGCTATGTTCCTCTCTGTGCCTTGAAACCGGACAATCAGATACCATTTGCGCTATAAAACTGCTGCTATGTTCCTCTCTTGGCCTTGAAACTGGACAATCAGATACCATTTGAGCTCTAGAACTGCTGCTATGTTCCTCTCTGTGCCTTGAAACTGGACAATCAGATACCATTTGCGCTATAAAACTGCTGCTATGTTCCTCTCTTGGCCTTGAAACTGGACAATCAGATACCATTTGAGCTCTAGAACTGCTGCTATGTTCCTCTCTGTGCCTTGAAACTGGACAATCAGATACCATTTGCGCTATAAAACTGCTGCTATGTTCCTCTCTTGGCCTTGAAACCAGACAATCAGATACCATTTGAGCTCTAGAACTGCTGCTATGTTCCTCTCTTGGCCATGAAACTGGACCATGAGATACCATTTGCGCTCCAAAACTACTGCTATGTTCCTCTCTTGGCCTTGAAACCGGACAATCAGATACCATTTGCACTCTTAAACTACTGCTATGCTCCTCTCTAGGTCTTGAAACCGGACAATCAGATAACATTTGCGCCCTAAAACTGCTGCAATGTTCCTCTCTGTGCCTTGAAACTGGACAATCAGATACCATTTGAGCTCTTGGACTGCTGCTATGTTCCTCTCTTGGCCATGAAACTGGACAATCTGATACCATTTGCGCTCCAAAACTGCTGCTATTTTCCTCTCTAGGCCTTGAAACCGGACAATCAGATACCATTTGCACTCTTAAACTACTGCTATGCTCCTCTCTAGGTCTTGAAACCGGACAATCAGATAACATTTGCGCCCTAAAACTGCTGCAATGTTCCTCTCTCGGCCTTGAAACTGGACAATCAGATACCATTTGAGCTCTAGGACTGCTGCTATGTTCCTCTCTTGGCCTTGAAACTGGACAATCTGATACCATTTGCGCTCCAAAACTGCTGCTATTTTCCTCTCTAGGCCTTGAAACTGGACAATCTGATATCATTTGCACTCCAAAACTGCTGCTATGTTCCTCTCTTGGCCTTGAAACTGGACAATCAGATAACATTTGAGCTCTAGGATTGCTGCTATGTTCCTCTCTTGGCCTTGAAACTGGACAATCTGATATCATTTGCACTCCAAAACTGCTGCTATGTTCCTCTCTTGGCCTTGAAACTGGACAATCAGATAACATTTGAGCTCTAGGACTGCTGCTATGTTCCTCTCTTGGCCTTGAAACCGGACAATCAGATACCATTTGCACTCTTAAACTACTGCTATGCTCCTCTCTAGGTCTTGAAACCGGACAATCAGATAACATTTGCGCCCTAAAACTGCTGCAATGTTCCTCTCTCGGCCTTGAAACTGGACAATCAGATACCATTTGAGCTCTAGGACTGCTGCTATGTTCCTCTCTTGGCCTTGGAACTGGACAATCTGATACCATTTGCGCTCCAAAACTGCTGCTATGTTCCTCTCTTGGCCTTGAAACTGGACAATCTGATATCATTTGCACTCCAAAACTGCTGCTATGTTCCTCTCTTGGCCTTGAAACTGGACAATCAGATAACATTTGAGCTCTAGGATTGCTGCTATGTTCCTCTCTTGGCCTTGAAACTGGACAATCTGATACCATTTGCGCTCCAAAACTGCTGCTATGTTCCTCTCTTGGCCTTGAAACTGGACAATCTGATATCATTTGCACTCCAAAACTGCTGCTATGTTCCTCTCTTGACCTTGAAACTGGACAATCAGATAACATTTGAGCTCTAGGACTGCTGCTATGTTCCTCTCTTGGCCTTGAAACCGGACAATCAGATACCATTTGCACTCTTAAACTACTGCTATGCTCCTCTCTAGGTCTTGAAACCGGACAATCAGATAACATTTGCGCCCTAAAACTGCTGCAATGTTCCTCTCTCGGCCTTGAAACTGGACAATCAGATACCATTTGAGCTCTAGGACTGCTGCTATGTTCCTCTCTTGGCCTTGAAACTGGACAATCTGATACCATTTGCGCTCCAAAACTGCTGCTATGTTCCTCTCTTGGCCTTGAAACTGGACAATCTGATATCATTTGCACTCCAAAACTGCTGCTATATTCCTCTCTCGGCCTTGAAACTGGACAATCAGATAACATTTGAGCTCTAGGATTGCTGCTATGTTCCTCTCTTGGCCTTGAAACTGGACAATCTGATACCATTTGCGCTCCAAAACTGCTGCTATGTTCCTCTCTTGGCCTTGAAACTGGACAATCTGATATCATTTGCACTCCAAAACTGCTGCTATGTTCCTCTCTTGACCTTGAAACTGGACAATCAGATAACATTTGAGCTCTAGGACTGCTGCTATGTTCCTCTCTTGACCTTGAAACTGGACAATCTGATACCATTTGTGCTCCAAAACTGCTGCTATGTTCCTCTCTTGGCCTTGAAACTGGACAATGAGATACCATTTGCGCTCTAAAACTACTGCTATCATCCTCTCTTGGTCTTGAAACCAGACAATCTGATACCATTTGTGCCCTAAAACTACTATCATCCTCTCTTGGTCTTGAAACCGGACAATCAGGTACCATTTGAGCTCTAAAACTGCTGCTATCATCCTCTCTTGGTCTTGAAACCAGACAATCAGATACCATTTGAGCTCTAGAACTGCTGCTATATTCCTCACTTGGCCTTGAAACCGGACAATCAGATACCATTTGAGCTCTAGAACTGCTGCTATATTCCTCACTTGGCCTTGAAACCAGACAATCAGATACCATTTGCGCTCTAGAACTGCTGCTATATTCCTCACTTGGCCTTGAAACCGAACAATCAGATACCATTTGCGCTCTAAAACTACTGCTATCATCCTCTCTTGGTCTTGAAACTGGCCAATCAGATACCATTTGAGCTCTAAAACTGCTGCTATGATCCTCTCTTGGTCTTGAAACTGGCCAATCAGATAACATTTGTGCTCTAAAACTGCTGCTATGTTCCCCTCTTGGCATTGAGGCCGGACAATCTGATACCGTTTGCGCTCTAGAACTGCTGCTATGTTCTTCTCTTAGCCTTGAAACTGGACGATCAGATACCATTTGCGCTCTAAAACTGCTGCTATGTTCCTCTCTTGGCCTTGAAACTGGACAATTTGAAACCATTTGCGCTCTAGAAACTGCTGCTATGTTCCTCTCTTGGCCTTGAAACTGGACAATCTGATACCATTTGCGCTCTAAAACTGCTATGTTCCTCTCTTGGCCTTGAAACTGGACAATCTGATACCATTTGCACTCCAAAACTGCTGCTATGTTCCTCTCTTGGCCTTGAAACTGGACAATCTGATACCATTTGCGCTCCAAAACTGCTGCTGTTCCACTCTTGGCCTTGAAACTGGACAATCTGATACCATTTGCGCTCTAAAACTGCTGCTATGTTCCTCTCTTGGCCTTGAAACTGGACAATCTGATACCATTTGCGCTCTAGGACTGCTGCTATGTTCCTCTCTTGGCCTTGAAACTGGACAATCTGATACCATTTGCGCTCCAAAACTGCTGCTATGTTCCACTCTTGGCCTTGAAACTGGACAATCGGATACCATTTGCGCCCTAGAACTGCTAGTAAGTTCCTCTCTTGGGCCTGAAACCGGACAATCAGACACCATTTGCGCACTAAAACTGCTGCTATGTTCCTCTCTTGGCCTTGAAACCGGACAATCAGATATCATTTGTGCTCTAAAACTGCTATGTTCCTGTCTTGGTCTTGAAACTGGATGATCAGATACCATTTGTGCTCTAGAACTGCTGCTAGGTTCCTCTCTTGGCCTTGAACCCGGACAATCAGACACCATTTGCGCTCTAAAACTGCTGTTATGTTCCTCTCTTGGCCTTGAAACCGGACAATCACACACCATTTGTGATCTAAAACTGCTAATATGTTTCTGTCTTGGTCTTGAAACCGGACGATCAGACACCATTTGCACTCTAGAATTGCTACTATGTTCTTCTCTTCGCCTTGCAAACGGACGGTCAGATGCCATTTGCGCTCTAGAACTGCTGCCAAGTTCCTCTCTTGGTCTTGAAACCATACAATCAGATAACATTTGCGCTCTAAAACTGCTGCTATGTTCCTCTCCTGGCCTTGAAACTGGACAATTACATACCATTTGTGATCTAAAACTGCTGGTATGTTCCTGTCTTGGTCTTGAAACCGGGCGATCAGACACCATTTGCACTCTAGAATTGCTGCTATACTCCTCTCTTCGCCTTACAAATGGACGGCCAGATGCCATTTGGTCCCTAAAACTGCTGCTATCTCTTAACCTTGAAAACGGATGCTCAGATACCACCATTTGCACTCTAAAACTACTGCTATCTCTTGGCCTTGAAAACGGACGGACATATACCATCTCCGCTCTAAAACTGCTACTATCTATTGCCCTTACTGGAAGAGCACGTAATCTTCGTCCACTGGATAGTCTGGTTTTGACATTGTTCGCCCACGTCTTCATCTGGTCAAAGCGGGTTCTTCTCCCCAGAACACCGGTAGGAAAGAGATGATCATTGTTCTGAATACTGGTATCATAGCTAAGCCTGTCATCCATTGGCCAGGTGTTCGTGATCTTTTGGGACTTGCGGGGCTGGTTGCGATCCGTGTCTACCGAGACACAGATCAGGTCATAAGTGGGTCTTTCTGTTTTGTAAGGAGCCACCATTTTAGATTTTCTACGTTGCGTGAAGTCAACCGGACGTCGATGCTCTAAGTTCGTTGTTTCAAATTTTAGATGAATTCAAGATAAGTGTTGTTTGTCCTGAAAGAAAAAATAGGACAATGAAAGATTTTGAAAAATGACATAAAAATAGAAGTCTCCATTAGCCTAAGGTTGCCAGATTGTAAGAATAGAAATCTGGGACACTTGAAATTTCTCAACACATGTAGGCCTATAGATATATATCAACAAACAGCTTGACCAATATATTATAAAATGTTGATATATTCACATTATTGGAAAGCACAAAGGAAGAATTTTAATGGGGGTATAAAGAAAACAAAATGAAAATAATTTGGAAAATTCATAACCAATACAAATGCAAAAATAAAAAAAGGAACTATTTGGCAAATTAGTAATCAATACAAACAATACAGAAACTAAACTAACTTTCTTTACATTTTGAGCATATGAGTATGAATTAACATTTACATATACACAGATTTAACTAAAATCTTTATTCTTTAAATATATATCTGATGGTTTTAATAGGTCCCTGTCTTCTAGCACCTGCCAATAAATTCTCTACATTGAAAATAAAGGTTCCACATGCATTGTTAGATATAGCTTCTTCGGAGGCCACCCATATCCAACTTGTTCCGCTCATCACTTCACTGGATAGGCCTACCATGAGTGAGAATACACGCAGAACATTAGCATCATGAGATGGAAGATAAACTATATAGGCGCCGTTGCAAAGGTTATGCATCATCCCTGAACCTGAGGTTTGTGAATAGTAATGGCAGAAGAGAAGAGCTTACATGGGAGAACTTAACACTAATGAGGCAGTAATAGTTATGAAAACAGGGTTCAATATGATAGAATTTAAAGAAAATTTTAGAAACAGGAATGATAAGGATAGACTTTTTGTGTTGTGTAGGGAGGCACAAGATACTACAGAGAATATTTTGCTGTAATGAATTAAGAAAATTTAGAAACAATGACATAGAACTAATACGTTAAAACTAAATATTGTAAATAGATACAATGGGGGAATGTAAACTGTAATTTTTGTGAAAATGAGTAGGAAGATTTGATACACATTTTTGTTGTTTTGCCAGGAATATAGAAAAGAAAGGAATGAAGTAATTGAGCTACAACAACCATACGAGGAAGACCTAAAGAAAATAGGATTATTCTTATTTAGTGAAACAAATGTAAAAAAAGAAAATTAGAAAGGCCCTTAAAGTTAGAGGTAAAAGTATGTAAACTGCTATCTGTGTAGGGGGTAATGACAATGAATTTCCTGCTGATTACAGCGCGTTGCATCTATTACGCTTCTTCTAGTAGTGTGCCCATAATCACAGTGTTGTGGAGAGAGCAACGAGGAACCTGCAACCTGCCGGAATGCTAAATAAATAGAATTCAACTAAGAATCGTTATAAAGAATTAAAAATATAATATTTTAATGAATAAAATCGGGATAAGGGTGTCTCAGAAAGTTCAATGTGGGGCAGGGGACAAAATCAAATACAATACACGTAAATTGGGGCCATGTTCCGTAAATGACCACCCCACAAAGCCTGATGATTAACTGATAGATTTCATCCACTTTAGGTCACGGTTAGTCTTAATACAAAATATCAATTTACATCGATTTCATAAAAAAAAAAACCGAAATCATTTGGGAAAATACTTCAGCAATTATCAGGACGTGTTAAAGAAGCGGTGTGTATATAAACAATGTGTGTGTGTGTGCAATTTGACTACTTCCAGCGGTGTTTTTAAGTTGTAGTATACCTAAGATGCTGGTATAACGCACACAGTGAAGAAAGAAATCACGTACACATTCTCTCTCTCTCTCTCTCTCTCTCTCTCTCTCTCTCTCTCTCTATATATATATATATATATATATATATATCAAATAAGCCATACATTTTAATACATTAAAGTCTGGATTATCTTAACGACCTCGGGATAAGAGCCCCAGGCGAAATCACTCAAAGACTATAGTATTTGACCAGCAAGGTTTCGAACCCTGGTCCAGGATACTTGTATGACATTGACCTTACAACTCAGCTGAGTAGTAGGGTCAATGGCATACAAGTATCCTGGACCAGGGTTCGAAACCTGACCGGTCAGTAACTATAGTCTTTGAGTGATTTCGCCTGGGGCTCTGATCCCGAGGTCGTTAAGAGAATCCAGACATTAATGTATCAAAAATATATGGCTTATTGGAATATGAAAATCACTTCTAAATGTGCAAAATTTATCATATATATATATATATATATATATATATATATGCAGAAGAACCACAGGGAAAATGAAAATACAAAATATACGCTTAAGTCCTGACTAGTTTCGTGATACTTCTTCATCAGTCCTCTGAAGAAGTATCACGAAACTAGTCAGGACTTAAGCGTATATTTCGTATTTTCATTTTCCCTGTGGTTCTTCTGCATCTGAGCATCACGTTTTCCTGTGATTTTTACGCCATATATATATATATATATATATATATATATATATATATATATATATATATATATGCGGGCGTGGACTGGCACAGAAAGACCATAAACATACGGAAGTGGAAGGACATGCCTACGGCCTTTATTCGGTAGATTTTTTTAATGATAGCTTCGACTTCAAACACACTGAATTCATTCATAGGCAACATCAAGATCTTCCTCAGTTTCATGGATGTCAATCAAATTATTCCTATCATATTTAATCAAGTACACAAACACACGCACTCACCCAGATTGACCGCCCAGTATTTCCGGTCGAGGCCTCTCTGACTCCAGGTCATAGACCTCAAAAAGTAAGTACACAATATCAAATTGTCAAGTGTTGGGGAAGTTTGCTAGAGGGGGGGGGGGAAGCGGGGGGGGAGGGGATGTTATTGTCGCACATGTGAGGAAAACAACAAATGCTTGTTTTAAGCCTCGACCTTTTCTGACCGCGCGCACACAAACACACATTGCCCATAGCTCTTGAGGTCACAGCCCCAAGTTTCTGAGCACTGTAGGGCTGGAGATCTTTATCGAAGTCCCAACAAAACATCGAGATGTAGAAAAGGTCTTCCTAAATTTTGTTGGGACTTCGATAAAGCCTTTGTTTTTTCCGTTTATATATATATATATATATATATATATATATATATATATACGGAAAAAACAAAGGCTTTATCGAAGTCCAAACAAAACGCCGAAATGAACTGTAGAAAATTACCTAAAAAAAAAACGCTACATAAATTTAAGATAACCAAAAGAGACGGATCACAAACAGACGATATGGAAAAGACGCTTAATGAACGTCTGGAGAGGATCTAACGGTAGCCCATAAACCATGACCTTGAGCACTTCGAGAAAAGCCATTAAGAGCAGAAAGGGTGGGACTATCGGATGAAAATCAGATAAGGTGAAGGTTTCCCTCAGGGCCATTTCTTGGGCCCACAACAGTAATATGGGAGTAAATATATCTATCTATCTATCTTAGAGAGAGAGAGAGAGAGAGAGAGAGAGAGAGAGAGAGAGAGAGAGAGAGAGAGAGAGTACAGCTGGTCCACAAAAACGTCTCCAGAATGAGTGAAAAGAATATATTGAATGAACCATGGTCTTTCGCGGTCTTGAGGTAGAGTTCTCTTGCTTGAGGGTACACGCGGGCACCCTATTCTATCTTATTTCTCTTACTCTTGTTTTTTAGTTTTATATTTTGTATAAAAAATATCTATTTTTATGATGTTGATGTTCATACAAAACTTTCAGAGTAGCCTTCCCATTGTTGACTATGTGGTATTTCCGAAGGTAGGTAATATCCGATACTATACATACAGTCATGAATTATTTTTTTATTAAAATGTAAGTACAGTATCTATTGTTAACGTTGCTTTTAAAGTGATCATTTAGGTGTAAAGGTATGAAAAAGCAGATGCCATATGTAACACAGGCTTTGGTTTACATTTTATATTGACAACCAGCAGGTGGTGGAGTAATACTGTTTGTTAAAAATGTATTTAGGAGTTCCATTTGCTTCCTTTTATATGGGCAGGTCACGTGGACAGGTTAAGTTTTTTATGGATTTGGGCAGTTCACATGTTCCATGGTTAGGTACGGGGCTCTGGGCAAGGCCGTCTCACGCTGGTCACGCGGTAGACCTCACTCTCCACCTGGGTAGGCGACATATGGCGGTAGACCTCACGCTATAGTAGCACCCTATTTTCTCTGTTGGAGCCCCTGGGCTTATAGCATTTTGCTTTTCAAACTTGAGTTATAGCTTAGCAAATAATAATAATAATAATAATAATAATAAT
>NC_090730.1:170361876-170380378 GCF_036898095.1 Palaemon carinicauda
TTTTTAGCCAGATATGGCGTATATATAAGTATGTGTTCGATTTTCCTGTGATTGCCATTTTTTCGTTTTTTCCCATTTCTTTCAAAATTACTACGTACTAAGGAACTATCACAGAGTAATATTTCATTTATATGTTTATTTGTCGGAAAATGTGCCTTGATGGTTTGCCTAGCACGTGGCTGAAATTTTTTTTTTCTGAAATGCCGTATATTAGAATGGCCATTTTTCCACGAGTGCCCCTTTTTATTTGTTTTGCATTTTTTTGCTTAGTCATGTTACCGTAAGGAATTGGCAAGTAGTGTCGCAAAACTTATAATTTTATAGTGTTGGAAAGTGTTTCTAGATGATCTGGCTACCCATGCCTATCTTCTTTTTTTAGCCAGATATGGCGTATATATAGGTATGTGTTCGATTTTCCTGTGATTGCCATTTTTTCGTTTTTTCCCATTTCTTTCAAAATTACTACGTACTAAGGAACTATCACAGAGTAATTATTCATTTAGATGTTTATTTGTCGGAAAATGTGCCTTGATGGTTTGCCTAGCACGTGGCTGAATTTTTTTTTTCTGAAATGCCGTATATTAGAATGTTAGCCATTTTTCCTCGAGTGCCCGTTTTTACTTGTTTTGCATTTTTTTGCTTAGTCATGTTACCGTAAGGAATTGGCAAGTAGTGTCGCAAAACTTATATTTTTATAGTGTTGGAAAGTGTTTCTAGATGATCTGGCTACCCATGCCTATCTTTTTTTTAGCCAGATATGGCGTATATATAGGTATGTGTTCGATTTTCCGGTGATTGCCATTTTTTCGTTTTTTCCCAATTCTTTCAAAATTACTACGTACTAAGGAACTATCACAGAGTAATGATTCCTCTAGATGTTTATTTGTCGGAAAATTTTGTTTACTTTTTTTTTGATTGAATATCATCAAATTTTTTTAGCTAAAATATTGTTTTACATTTTTTTTTTTCGATTTTATTTCCCTTCAAAAAATTTTTTTTGGGTCAGAATTTTAATTTTATAGTCGTAAAATAATCGACAATTATCCAGCAACCCACCATACAATTTTTATGCATATCCAATAATAATTAGATTAGTAAATAACACCTTGAAATTGACATACCCTTCCTACATTTCAAGTGGCAGATTAGGGAGTCTGAGTCAGTGTGGTTGGCGGCCATTTTGTGGACATATCCGAAGCGTAAGCTGCCCTATCTATATATATTCTTGTTCCCTATAGAATTTGTGATATTTTGGTATATTTTTACCTGCATAAATATCATATTATATATTAAATATATGTATTTTTTTACGGAATTTCTAAGTACTCAAAAAATTACCTTTAGATATGGCCCCTGATATAAATGTAATTTACAAAATAATGAAGATTTTTTTACATATTTCTATTTTAGGATAACATATGTTTATTCCCTAAAAAAATTAGCCACTTCCTATTTCATTTGGGTACCCAAAAAAATTCATGAAATTTGGACAAATTTTTTTGGCCAAAAAAAGTTACCCTTTTTTTCTCATTTCAGATCTTCACCTCCATGGGTCTGACTTCATCCAAAATACATCAAGATGTGTCCTAAACATTCAAGAATCAATTCCTAAAAGGATTTGTGTATATATGTATAAACTTTTTTTTTATGAATTTTTATGTCAGGTCTTTTTTTTTTTCTACTTAATTTTTTAAAATATTTATAATAAATAGTTTTTCTGCAGATGAGTAGTATTTATCTATACAGTTGTTTTAAGCATTCATTGAAGTTTTTTTTGGCAAAAGAAAAAAGGAGGTTACTGCAAAAACTGATTTTTCAAGAATTTTTTTTGGCGTCGGGGTCGTTCGCGTCCGAGTATACCCTTAAAGGGGTGTCCGAGGACCGTACCTATCCAGGGTTAAGGGGGGGTCGCTGGGGGGCCCTACCCACCTCCCCCCGATAGGCCTAGTTAGGGGTATGGGGGAGGGGTGCTGGAACATTAATTATTCATTTATTGCAAATATCATTCAATGCCCCAACACCCTCCCCCCCCCTTCCCCCACCCAAAACCCCGGTTCCCAAAGGGTGTCCCCCATAATTGGTGGGATGAACTAGGGTATACATAGTAAATATCTAAATCGGTTGGTTTGCAGTCAAAATAAACGTTAAATTCATTGAAACCACACTATTTCTGATGCAACAAATATATTTTTATTGCATTTTTCCAAATTTGGCTGAAACTAAAAATTTACCAAATACCGAAGATCCAAATGTTGTTATAACGTAAATCACTACAAAAAATCACTAATTAATACAAAACTCGGACTCTGTGATAATAAGTAAACAGAGTGATGATGACGTAATATGTTGCTGAGCATTGTGGGTAATATTGCATAATCAATTAAGAGATAGCAGCATTTACCTTCACAACGTTGACTCACTTGTGAAACTATTTCTATTACTAAAAATCATTATTTCTTTCAGTAAATTCTATTTGTTTCTCTACACACGTCTATAATTTTTTATTTTATTTTTTATTTTCATTGAATATTTTTTATTTTATCTATTTCACCTTCTTAAAGATAGTACTCAAGACCTTGCATATATCTGCAACGTTGACTCAATTGTTCATCTATTTCTATTATTAAAAATCATTATTTCTTTCAATAAATTCTATTTGTTTCTCTACACACGTCTATAATTTTCTCTTTTTTATATTTTCATTGAATATTTTTTATCTTATTTATTTCGCCTTCTTAAAGATAGTATACAAGACCTTGCATTTGGTAATCATATACAGTACATGGCACAGATTCTACATCTCAAGATGATTGAATTCCATGAAATTCAGTCAAAATACAAATTAATTACACTGATGATAGATTACATAATGTGCTTATTTTTTTTTTTTACTGATTATATCATGTATATTACAAGAGACAAACATCTATACTTTAGCTTTTAGAGCTTTCAAATACAATGAACTACAACTACACATCAGAAAGGCTAAAGATATTAAGGCTTCTAAAAGGAAACTGAAGACTTTTCTTGTTTTTTAAGTGGTTAGATAATGTGGATTTGACAATAAACGAGTAATATATGATGTGAAATGTTGAATTCCTTAGAATATGTATAAAATGATTGTGAAGGCCTTGTAGAGAGTGGGATTCCCCTGCAGTATAGGACCAGAAATGCAGACCTTAAAGTAAATGAAAACAGTCATGATTACATGCGTTGTAAAAGTGTTTGGCAAAGTCGATTTAAATAGGCATTTCTAATTGGAAGTATGAACATAGCCATACGCTAATTATGATGTAGGCCTATAAGGTTAAACACCCTAATAACTTTAAATTATATCTATGTTGAGTATGAATTTTAATGTTATTTTTCACAATTGCTAAATTTGAAACAGTGAGGAAATGGAAGAAATAAACTAGTGTATGAGAAGTAATGGACAATTAAGATTAAAAAAGCAAAAATTCTTATTTATTCATTTTTGAAGAAGAAGCCCATTTTATTATTTTTTTCTAAATAGATAAATATTATAATTGGTTTTGTAAAGAAGTTTTTTCTTTATTTTTGTAAAGTAGTTAACCTCATTACTTATTTTTTTAGCAAAGAAGAAGTTTTGTTATTGTTTTGCGTAAAGCAGTCAAGCAAAAAGTTATTTTTTTCTGTGTAGACTATGAAACTTAGGTCTAAAGGACTATCTTTCGTGGATGTTATATAACAAGAGGAATTCATCGAACCATTAAAGGGATATACGGTATATCTGGTGAGTTTTTTTTTTCTTTTTGCTGTATTCATATTCTGCAATTATTTTTCTGTATCATTCCTCTTCCTTGATTTATTTTGTATCTGTAATTTATTTATTTTGGGTAATCTTGCTGATAAGACCATGTATCAGGCCTACTTAGGCTGTGGACGTGTTGCAAATGTATGTAAATGTATGTGGAAACAATTTGGTTTTATTTATTAATCATATTAATTTAAGTATTTCATACCTGTAATTCATTTATTTAGTGAATCTCTCAGATAAGATCATGTATCAGGCCTACTTAAGCAATGGACATGCTGCAAATGCTATATATGTAGGTCTGGTGGAAACATAATTAATTTTCTCTATTATTTCTATTAATTTGACATATATTTTATTTGTTTTGACAAACCTGTTTGTAGAATCATGTATCAGGCCTACCTAGGCTAGGGACAAGTTGAAAATGCTGTAGGCCTATGTGAAAACTTATGTTAAATTTTCAAATTGTAGTTTTTATTTTAGAAAAAGATTAAATTTAGATATAAAACTATATAATTTCTGGGTTTCATTGTAGTTTATTACATGGCAATGTAACCAAGGATTCCAACTACATCTTCTTATAGGAAAAATTACGCTCCCTTCGAAAATAACACTCGTTCCCGTTGCAAATGAATAGTTTCAGAAATATATCTACATCTATATCCTCCGATAATGGGGGACCCCAGTGGGAACTCGGGTTTTGGGTGGGGAAAACATACTGGGGAACCGATATATAACCGTAAATCAGTCCTTTTCTTCTCTATACATTTCCTTCTTGTATTTATTATAACCGTAGGAAAATACAAAACAGTATAACTGGATATATTTGGGAGGAGCCGTTTCAAAGGTTATTTCTTGTAGTAATATAGTAACCAGTGCTGCCAACGCCTGATGTAGTTTAAATGTTAGCATTCCTTGCTAACATTAGCACCCATTTGTGCGTACGTTCGTCCGCACCAGTTTCCGACCTGCGCATATATAACCCCCCTGCGCAGGAGTTTTCTCTCCCCAATTACTCTTTTTATTACCGTGTTATTTTCTCATTTTATATTCCCATTCAATATTATTTATCATTCATTCCATTTTACCTTCCTATATTGGGTTTATTTGTTTGGTTATTTCTTTATCTCTTCCTGGTTGCACATAAATTCTTACTCTGGACTAGTTTTTTTATCCAGTTAATTCTCGGTATGATCATCTCATTTTATATTCCCATTCAATATTATTTACCGTTCATTCCATGTTACCTTCCTATATTGTTTTTATTTATTTTTGTTGGTTATTTCTTTTTCTTATATATCCTTTCTCTGGTCTAGTTTCCGTATTTAGTTCATTCATGTTTACCCGCTAGAGTTCTTTGTTTTTCCCTTAACCAATCACCACCTTAGGCCTATTCAGATATCTCCCTACCCCCCCACTTCCTTTATCCCTATTAGCAGTTTTTTCATATCCTTTGTTCCCATGCCTTTCCCGTTGTAACCTTTGTCCTGGTGAGGTGTTCTGCATTACAAGTGCGGTTTCTATTTCGTATTTTGCGATGGAGCAAGTTATAGAAACTTGTAGCGGCTGCAGTATTCCGTACCTAAAATCAGTGGCTCAATTCCATGGTGATTTTTTGGATACTTCAGGTAATGTTGATCATTTTCTTAAATCTCACAGAGTTATTCCTCAGGGTTTAAAGTGCCCCTAGTGCCGTTCTGTTTTATCTTATAGGCAAGACATTCACGTGTATTATTGCAATTCTGAATCCATCATTCGTAAAACTAAGAAGAAACGCCGTTATGGTTATACCGTTACTGCCTATAAAGGTACTTTTTTGGACAAAAGTCGTCTACCCCCATGGAAGATATTATGTGCCATCCACTTTTTGCATAAACATTCGGACCATGAGACCCTCATGGATGGTATCGACATATCTTCGAAAACTAGTGTCGATTGGAGAAGTTTCTGTTCCCAGGTTACCGAATACTTCGACGTTTTCTTCATAAAAGTAAGTCATTCCTCAATAGCCATTATACGTGTTTTGTGACCGGGGTACTTCTAGGCAAGGTTAGGTGGGTTTCTTAGGTTCTGTGGTCTTTCTGTACTATTTATATATTGTGTAACAGTTATATGGAAAAATTATTTAATATTCAAATGGAAATATTTATCATTTCTGCCACTAGTAATGACATCGTGTCGTTGGTAGTTCTGTGTTCCATTCGTCACCGTTGGTAGTACTGTGAATCAAAGTAAGTCATTCCCCTATGCTTATTATATGAGTTTTGTGACCGGGGTACTTCTAGGCAAGGTTAGGTGGGTTTGTTAGGTTCTGTGGCCTTTTGGTACTTTTTATTTATTGTTTAATAGTTATATGGAAAAATTATTTAGTTTACGTATGGAAATATTTAGCATTTCTATCTCTAGAAATGGCATCGTGCCGTTGGTAACACTGTGTACCATTCGTCATCGTTGGTAGTTCTGTCAACTATTGGTAACGTTGGTAATGTTATCGTCCCCTACATCTGTTGTTTATATATTTTAACTCAGTATATATGTCAACAGTGTTAATATTTATATGGTTCATTTGTATTGTATTTCATTGTGTGATTTCGCACAGGAAATATATGATTTCCTATAGTAGATATCGTGATTTAACTGGTTTTCTCATTCATTTCATCCGTAATAACATCAACCAATTCGTCAACTTATAACTAACCGAATTGGTTGATCTGTTTGTTTGCGATTGAAATGATCCTCAAAATCGGTTAAATCACGTTATTTGCTATAGGAAATCATATATTTCTTGTGCGAAATCACACCATGGAATAATATACAAAATTACCAATTTCTGTGATTTTTTATTTAAGAAAATCATTGAATTTATATTTAAATTATAATTTTCATATGATTTGTACGTTTCAAAATATTCTCTTCTTTTAGGTAAATATATACGGTTCCACCGGTTAGGTATTTTATATTTACATGATCTTTTCTTTTCAATTGACTTATGCAACGTGGAGCCTTTGTATAGCAGCAGCCAGTTCCTCCAATGAGCATCAAATATGGACACCAACTAAACTAAACTCTCCCCCGCTAACCTAACCTACAAGCCGTGTCCATAACTACTTACCTAACGCCCCCCCTCCCCCCTTACATTGCTGTATTCCTAGTCAGCCGTCATCATACATACAAGTGGCCGCTCTGTTGTGTTGTTAAAAAAAAATAGTTTAATTGTTACTGTAATCTTCCCTTAATAATGGAAGCTGTCATCGTTAATCCCGTCTTTTATGATGACCAATGTTGACGATATAGTTTTATGGAATTTACGGATTTACTAACCTAACCTAAATCATTGTTCTTGCTTGACGGTTAAGGGGTGTTACGCCCTCTTTAACCACCACATTATCAGTACATATTGATAATTGGTTCTATTATAATGAAAAATAGGGAAACACTGAAGACTTTTTGTTCTCTTAAGTGTTTCGATAATGTGGATTTGACAAAAAACACTCGCTATGTAGTGTCATATGCAAAACACATGAGAATGGTGACGATAAACTGATTTGTAGGTCCTGTAGAAAGTAGGGTTCCCCTACGTAATAGGACCAGTCCTTAAAGTAGGTAAAGTTACCTAGCCTAACTTTATCTTAGGGTGTCGTATGCATTCCTGATCGGGTTGATAGGTTTTCTTTATAGACTATGGCTAGATTTGTGACATTGGAATAATATTTCTCTGTATATTTGTCTGTTTTGAACGGATTTGACCTTCATTTCATTTGGAAAGACGAAGTTTCAAAGATACCCCTTTGAAGGACAGCGAAATTGGAGGCCCACATTAGGAGATTGAGGTTTACACGTGGGGGAATAGACAGGGCACCAGGTCCAAATTAATCTCTAAGGGTTCCCCATTCCCCCTTTGAGTCACTTCTATTCTCTTATCTCTCCAGTGACTTTGTATCACAAAAACACTGTCTATAAACCACCTATGCACTTAACCCTTTTACCCCCAAAGGACGTACTGGTACGTTTCACAAAAGCCATCCCTTTACCCCCATGGACGTACTGGTACGTCCTTGCAAAAACATGCCATAAAATTTTTTTTTTTCATATTTTTGATAATTTTTTGAGAAAATTCAGGCATTTTCCAAGAGAATGAGACCAACCTGACCTCTCTATGACAAAAATTAAGGCTGTTAGAGCAATTTAAAAAAAATATACTGCAAAATGTGCTGGGGAAAAAATAACCCCCTGGGGGTTAAGGGTTGGAAATTTCCAAATGGGCTGGGGGTAAAAGGGTTAAGATAGATTTATTACTTGTACCATGAACAGAATAAGAAACAGCCAATGGTGATTTGCCTTCCAGCGGTGTGAAGTCCTGTTTTTTTTTTTTTTTTTTTTTTTTTTTGCGTTGGGAAGATATTCCTGAAGTTTGCTGTAAAATTTACTGAAACCCACTATAGAACTAAAAGTAATTTCTGTACATAAAACTGGTTGCCATACGATAATTAATAACCTGTGGCTTTTAATAATTAAATTTTAAATATTTAACTTAGCCGGTGAATATATAATAGCTGCTGCTCCAGCGGCTCGACAGAAAAACACACAAAAACTCGCGAGCGATCGCTATGAAGGTTGCGGGTGTGCCCACCAGCGCCAACTATCGGCCAGATACCGCATATGCATGTAAACAAGCCTCAATTCTTCTCTGTCGGCCTTAACGACAAGATGTATCATTACTCGCTGTACTACCTGGAGTTTTTTCAACAGACTTGGTGAAGTACTTCATTTTGGTTTGAGCTTTCGCAGTGCAGGTGTTTTATCCTCAACTTAAACTCTTGAACTCTTTTTTGGACAGATTTAATTGTTGATGACTTGGATTGTTTTTTGGACTTTCTTTGACTAATTCAAAATGGCTGACCCTTCTCAAATTCCTAGATTTCGTAAGTGTAATGCTAGGGATTGCAATAGGCGTCTTCCAAAGGCCTCTCTCGACCCACATACTGTGTGTTCTAATTGTCGGGGTAAAACCTGTCAATTAGGAGATCGGTGTGAGCAGTGCGTGGGCCTTTCGGAATTCGATTGGCTCGAATATGACAAGTATTCTCGTAAGCTAGAGAGAGATAGGGTGAGGAGGAGTTCCTCTAGATCAGTAGATTTTTCCTCTCCCCATGCCCCTGAACCTAATCCTTCCCCTGTAGTGGTTGTGCCTGAACCCCCTACTGGCACTCAGGAACCATCAATGCGGGACATGTTACGTGCCATTCATGCTTTGGGTGAAAGAGTTGAGTCGTTAGCTACAGATCGTAATCAACTCATGACTGATGTTAAAGAGCTAAAGTGTCAGAGTGCCACATTGGAAAATCGTGGGAAAGTGATTAGTGCGCAAAGTGTTTTCAGTGTTGCGACCGAGGGTTCGTCTGTTCGTGCCTGTCGTTCGCCTAGTCCGAGACCTCTTGCAAGCTCCCAAGCCCAGGGGAGAAGTAATGTCGTACGACTTATGGGTTCTAGAGGCCTTGATCAGCGAACAGACGTTCCCTCTATGGTAACAGGCGTGTCTCATCAAGACCGCCCCTACCATAAGACGAGAGAGACCATTTTCTCCTCGTCATCCGAAGGCTTTTCGCATAAGAAACCGTGGAGCAAGGTTTCAAGGCCCTTGAAGCGAAAGTCGGTCCCTTCAGGACAGGTCCAGCGTCCTGGTTGTAGCCATTGGGACAGCTCTGACCCTTTGCAGTCATCGGAAGACTGCTCGCCGCCTAAGCTGCAACGTTACACAGGCTCAGAGAGTCTTGGTGTAGGCAAGGTTGTGCAGTCTCAGACGTTACCCCCGTCTTTTACCGCACCCATTCCCGTTGATCCTAAATGGGTTGTACTGCAAGACATGCAGATCAAGCTCGCCTCCCTTATGGAAGACTATTCTGCTGAAAAGGTTCACGATGATCCTCGCCGCTTAGCTAATCGAGATCCTGGCCTTCAGCCGCCAAAACGAGCCTTTGCTCGTCCTGTTGACGTTGGCGTTACTAAGTCACGTCAGTCACGCTTTGTAGAGCCTCACTCAATGCAGTCCCGTGTTGACTTTCAGCCGCATATGGACGTTCAGCCGCATATGGACGTTCAGCCACTTCCTAATGCTCTTGTTGACGTTCAGGACGTTCGCCAACCAGCGGAGTTGACTTGTTTTGACGCTGAGCGTCAAACACCGCAGTCTAGAGTTGTTTTGACTGCTCAGTCTAGGCAGTCAATACAGTCTCGAGTTGACGTCGAGCGTCCTCCCGCTCCTGTTGTTGTTGACAGTCAGGCTGTTAAGCAGTTACATGACGTAGCATCCTGGACTGCTACTGATGCACCAGTGCGTGTGGACTCTGTGTGTCAAGCATTGCCAACCCCTTTGCTTGTTACTCAGCAGTTGTCGGATGAAGATCCTTCAGATGAGGACGTTGCTGACCCTCATCATGATGATCATCCTTCGGATGTAGACGAACCTAGAACGATTCCTCCTTCGATGGACTTTAAGAAAGTCATGTTAATTTTCAAGGAGCTTTTTCCCGATCACTTTGTTACCGTTGCTCCTCGTTCGCCACCGTCTGAGTTTGCTCTAGGCTTACCTGCTAACATGCCAGCCTTTACTAAGCTAGTGCTTTCTCGCTCTTCCAAGAGAGCTTTACGACTTTTAGGGGACTGGTTGGATACCAGGAGGAGTTTGGGGAAGATGGCCTTTGCCTTCCCTCCGTCAAAGCTCTCGTCTAGATCGAGCGTCTGGTATGCCACGGGAGAAGTTCTCGGCTTGGGAGTCCCTGCCTCTGCCCAGGGTGACTTCTCAAGCCTCGTAGACTCTCCCCGCCGCCTAGCCATGAGACGCTCGAAGATTAGTTGGTCCTCCTCGGACCTTGACCATCTGCTGAAAGGCGTATACAGGGCCTTTGAAGTTTTCAACTTCCTTGACTGGTCATTAGGAGCTTTAAGTAGGAAAATCTCGTCTGCTGACAGAGATGTTTCCTTACTTATCATGTAATGTATGGATAAAGCCATCCGCGATGGTTTCAATGAGCTCGCCTCCTCTTTTACGTCGGGAGTCTTAAAGAAGCGAGAGTCCCTTTGCTCTTTTCTTTCGGCAGGAGTTACTCCCTGTCAGAGATCAGAACTGCTCTTTGCTCCCTTATCAACATCTTTGTTTCCGCAACAATTGGTTAAGGACATAGCTTCTTCGCTTGTGCAGAAGGACACCCATGACTTGATGGCGTCCTCTGCTCGCAAAGGGACTCCTTCTACATCCTTTGCTGTAAGACCCAGGATCGAGACTCCGGCATCCAGATTTATCCCGCCCTTTCGTGGCAGAGCTCCCAGCAGGGGAAGTGCTTGTGCCGAGGGAAAGAGGGGTTAGAAGAGAGGAGCCAAGTCCTCACGTGGCAGAGTCTGACTGCCCACAGCCTCAGACAGTGGTAGGTGCCAGATTGAAGAGCTTCTGGCAGGCCTGGGAGAAGAGGGGCGCAGACCAACAGTCTGTTCGGTTGTTCAGAGAGGGGTACAAAATTTCGTTTGTACGCAAACCTCCTCTAGTGACAACTCCCATCGACCTCTCTCCCAGGTACCGAGAGGAGTCAAAGAGACAAGCCCTAAACCTAGAAGTGTGTCTGTTGCTAGAGAAGGGAGCGGTGGTGAAAGTCTCGGACCTTCAATCACCGGGGTTTTACAACCGTCTCTTCCTAGTCCCAAAGAAGACAGGAGGTTGGAGACCGGTGCTAGACGTCAGTGCGCTCAACGTTTTTGTTACGAAAACAAAGTTCACTATGGAGACCACGAAGTCAGTCTTAGCAGCGGTCAGAAAGGGAGACTGGATGGTCTCTCTCGACCTACGAGATGCGTACTTCCACATTCCTATACACCCAGATTCCCAACCGTTTCAGAGGTTTGTTTTCAGGAATGTGGTATACCAGTTTTGGGGCCCTGTGCTTTGGCCTCAGTCCTGCTCCTCTCGTGTTTACGAGGCTCATGAGGAATGTGGCAAAATTCCTCCATTTATCGGGAATCCGAGCCTCCCTGTACTTGGACGACTGGCTTCTCAGGGCTTCGTCCAGTCATCGCTGTCTGCAGGATCTTCATTGGACGTTGGATCTGACCAAGGAATTGGGACTTTTGGTCAACCTAGAAAAGTCCCAGCTGATTCCATCCCAAACTATACTATATTTAGGGATGGAAATTCGCAGTCCAGTTTTTCGGGCTTTTCCGTCTGCCACCCGAATAGATCAAGCCCTGCTCAAAGTCCAACTAATGTTGAAGAGAGAACGGTGCTCAGTCAGGATTTGGATGAGTCTCGTAGGAACTCTATCATCCCTCGAGCAGTTTGTCTCGCTAGGAAGACTACACCTTCGGCCTCTCCAGTTCCATCTAGCCTTTCACTGGAACAAGGACAAGACGTTAGAGACGGTCTCAATCACGGTCTCCGAACCAGTAAAGGCATGCCTGAAATGGTGGAACAACAATATCAGTCTGAGAGAGGGACTATCCCTAGCAGTTCAGAACCCAAACCACGTATTATTCTAAGACGCGTTGGATTTGGGTTGGGGTGCGACCCTGGACGGTCGGGAATGCTCAGGTCTGTGGACCTCAAGTCAGAGGAGCATGCACATCAACGGCAAGGAGCTTTTGGCAGTCCACTTGGCCTTGATGAAATTCGAAAGTCTCCTTCGAAACAAAGTGGTAGAGGTCAACTCCGACAATACCACAGCTTTGGCGTACATCTCCAAGCAAGGAGGCACACACTCCCTCACGCTGTACGAGATCGCAAGGGACCTGCTCATTTGGTCAAGAGATCGAGGCATCTCCCTGTTAACGAGGTTTATCCAGGGCGACTTGAACGTCTTGGCAGACTGTCTCAGTCGGAGGGGTCAGGTAATTCCCACGGAATGGACCCTCCACAAGGACGTGTGCAAGAGTCTTTGGGCGACTTGGGGTCAACCCACCATAGACCTCTTTGCCACCTCGATGACCAAGAGGCTTCCAATCTATTGCTCTCCAGTCCCAGACCCAGCAGCAATACACATAGACGCATTTCTCCTAGATTGGTCTCATCTGGACTTATATGCATTCCCACCATTCAAGATTGTCAACAAGGTACTGCAGAAGTTCGCCTCTCACGAAGGGACAAGGTTGACGTTGGTTGCTCCCCTCTGGCCCGCGAGAGAGTGGTTCACCGAGGTACTTCGATGGCTGGTAGACTTTCCAAGAAGTCTTCCTCTAAGGGTAGATCTATTACGTCAGCCCCACGTAAAGAATGTCCATCAAAGCCTCCCCGCTCTTCGTCTGACTGCCTTCAGACTATCGAAAGACTCTCAAGAGCTCGAGGCTTTTCGAAGGAGGCAGCCAGTGCGATTGCAAGAGCGAAGAGAGCTTCTACCATTAGAGTATACCAGTCGAAGTGGGAAGTCTTTCGAGACTGGTGTAAGTCAGCATCTGTGTCCTCGTCCAGTACCTCTGTAGCCCAAATCGCAGATTTTCTTTTACATCTGAGAAATGTTCGCTCCCTCTCAGCTCCCACGATTAAGGGCTACAGGAGCATGTTGGCTTCGGTCTTTCGGCATAGAGGCTTAGATCTTTCCAACAATAAAGATCTCCAAGATCTCCTTAAGTCTTTCGAGACCTCTAAGGAATGTCGTTTGGCAACTCCTGGATGGAACTTAGACGTGGTCCTAAGGTTCCTCATGTCAGACAGGTTTGAGCCATTACATTCAGCCTCCCTGAAGGATCTCACCCTCAAGACACTTTTCCTAGTGTGCTTGGCTTCGGCTAAAAGGGTCAGTGAACTTCATGCCTTCAGTAAGAACATCGGCTTTTCTACAGAAAAAGCCACTTGTTCACTTCAACTTGGTTTCCTGGCCAAAAATGAACTGCCTTCTCGTCCTTGGCCTAAATCTTTTGATATTCCTTGCTTATCAGATATCGTAGGCAACGAACTGGAAAGAGTGTTATGTCCTGTTAGAGCTCTTAAGTTCTATTTAGCTCGTACTAAGTCCTTACGAGGTAGATCTGAGGCATTATGGTGCTCATTTAAGAAACCATCATTGCCTATGTCAAAGAATGCTTTGTCATATTTTATCAGATTTTTAATACGAGAAGCTCATTCTCACTTGAATGAGAAAGACCGATGTTTGCTTAAGGTTAAGACGCACGAAGTAAGAGCTATAGCAACCTCCGTGGCCTTCAAGCAAAATAGATCTCTGCAAAGTATTATGGACGCGACTTTTTGGAGAAGCAAGTCAGTGTTCGCGTCATTTTACTTAAAAGATGTCCAGACTCTTTACGAGGACTGCTACACACTGGGTCCATTCGTTGCAGCGAGTGCAGTAGTGGGTGAGGGTTCTACCACTACATTACCCTAATTCCAATATCCTTTTTAATCTGTCTCTTGAAATGTTTTTAATATTGTTTTTTGGGTTGTACGGAAGGCTAAGAAGCCTTTCGCATCC
Source organism: Palaemon carinicauda (assembly GCF_036898095.1). NCBI lineage: Eukaryota > Metazoa > Arthropoda > Malacostraca > Decapoda > Palaemonidae > Palaemon > Palaemon carinicauda. The sequence goes on from NC_090730.1 coordinate 170,376,097, forward strand.
TGGTTGATTTGACGGGTGGTCAAAGTCATTTCTTGAGAGCGCCCAGATTAGGGGTTTGATGAGGTCCTGTTGTATGGGTTGCAGCCCTTGATACTTCAGCTCCTGGGAGTCTTTCAGCATCCTAAGAGGATCGCTGGGCTTCGTGAGGAAGACAGACTTACAAGGCAGAGTAATCGTCTAAGTCAACTTCCTTACCAGGTACCTATATATTTGGGTTTTGTTATATTATAACTGTCAAAAACTCTAAGCATATACGCTGTAAACTTAGTTAACTCTGGTCTCTACCCACCACCTTGGGTGTGAATCAGCTATTATATATTCACCGGCTAAGTTAAATATTTAAAAATGATATTTTAATTATAAAATAAATTTTTGAATATACTTACCCGGTGAATATATAAATTAAAGGCCCTCCCTTCCTCCCCAATAGAGACGCAGCGGGACGAGAAGAATTGAGGCTTGTTTACATGCATATGCGGTATCTGGCCGATAGTTGGCGCTGGTGGGCACACCCGCAACCTTCATAGCGATCGCTCGCGAGTTTTCGTGTGTTTTTCTGTCGAGCCGCTGGAGCAGCAGCTATTATATATTCACCGGGTAAGTATATTCAAAAATTTATTTTATAATTAAAATATCATTTTAATGTAAAATTCATCATGGAAAAAAGTTCATCCCTCGTACTTTACCTATGTTCCTCCGGTCTTTTTTTTTATTTTTACATCTTACTGTCGAACCTCTTTCAACTCTTACTTCTTAGTGTAACTGCACGGTTTTCCTCCAGTTGCACTTTGACGCTGAATGTGCTTACAAACCCCTGTGCTAGACTATGTAGCCCAAATCCATAAATCCAATCTAGAAATAGTCAATAGCGCATAAATCGAACATCCGTACTAAACATGACATTGCTATTAACTGAAACCAGTTCTCTGGAGTTGTACCAAATTTCAGAACCATAGTTGATTGGATATACAGTGGTACCTCTACATACGAATGTCCCAACATACGAATTTTTCAACATACGAAGTAAAATTCGACCAAATTTCTGCCTCGACATCCGAAGTGTTGCTCCAACATACGAAGTAAACATTACGCCATTGAGCGTCGAGTGCTCAGTTCTCTGTTCTTGTGTGTATCGTGTGGTTGTCCTCTGTTTGGTCTGTTATTAACATTGCTTATTTTCTTCCTTTTCTCACATTTCCTTTTTGATTTTACCTATAATCATGGTGCCTAAGAAGCTAAGTTTCAGTACTGGAAGAACGCAATTCTTTCATTAGAATTGAAGCAAGAAATTATAGAAAAACATGAGAACAGTGTGCATGTGAGTGATACTGTATGGTTAAACAATATGGCCGGAATAGGCCTATGATCTCGAGGATCATCAAGCTGAAGGCAGCCATTAAAGCAAATAACCATCGAAGGGGATCACCATTATTACAAGACATCGTAGCAATACCCTGGAAGAGATAGAACGCCTTTTGTTGATAGGGATAAAGGACAAAGAGAGTGTTGGCAACGATCATTTGTGAGAAGGGCCAGCGTGATGAACAGAAAGAAAGAAAAAAGTGAAGCAAAGAAAACCAAGATAGCATTAACAAGCTCTTTTAAATAACACTTCTCTCTTTTTCTGTTTCTCTCTAAACATAGCATTAACATGTTCTTTAAATAAAATCTCTCTCTCTCTCTCTCTCTCTCTCTCTCTCTCTCGTTCTTCTTCGCTGTTTTAGTGTTAGATACGGCTATTATTTTTTTCCGTGAGAGAGAGAAAGAGATTGAACAAAGATGTGTTTAGAGTACATATGATTTTTAACAGCGTCAATGAGTTGAAAAACAATTAAATGTAACTAAGAAAGTAATAACAGCTAATCTGAATTCCTTTATTAACTAAAACAAATATTGATACAAACACACTGGTGTGCGTATGCACAAACACACATACACAGGTGCAAGAATTGCTACGCAGTAAGAGAGACGGTCGGGGAGGAGGTAGAGATGGTGACTGCGATAACATACTGTAACTCGTCACTGAAAGTGATGAAAATAAAAAATCAAAAGAAAAAAATATAAAAAATATGAAATATAAAAAAAAAAAATAAATAAGCTAAGTTAGATTAAAATTTCCGTAGGGTAAGTTACGGTATGTTATCGCAGTCACCATCTCTACCTCCTCGCCGATCGTGTCTCCTCGTGCGTGTTTGCGCATACGCACACGAGTGTGTTTGTATCAATATTTGTTTTAGTTAATAAAGGAATTCAGATTCGCTGATATTGTTTTTTTAGTTACATTTAACTGTCTTTCAACTCGTTAATGCTGTTAAAAATCATATGTACACAACACACTTTTGTTTAATCTCTCTCTCTCTCTCTCTCTCTATCTCTCTCTCTCTCTCTCTCTCTCTCTCTCTCTCTCTCTCTCTCTCTCTCTCTCTCTCAGAAAAAAAATAATAGACGTCTCTAACACTAACAGTGAAGAAGAACAAGAGAGAGAGAGAGAGAGAGAGAGAGAGAGAGAGAGTATTTATTTAAAGAACATGTTAACACCATGTCTACCTTTTCGCCGATCGTCCGTCTCCTCCTGGCGTAGCAAATCCTACACATGCGTTGGTCTGTCTCTAAGGTAAAGTGGCAATAAGACACATTTTTTATTTATTATTTCTTTATAATTATCTTTTTTACATGCTTCTTTCATATTATGCAGTTATGTTATTGTTTTGTGTAATAATGTGTAGCCATTTATTAAAGGATTTATTATGGGTTTTTAGGCTGAGGAACGAATTAAATGAATTACCATATATTCTTATGGGAAAATTCGTTTCTACATCCGAACATTTTCTACATCTGAAGTCGGTTGTGGAACGAATTAAATTCGTATGTAGAGGTACCACTGTACTTGAAACGTACCTAACAAGATTCAGCATTATTCTTGTGTACAAAATTCTGTTTGAAAAAGCTAAATAGTGTCTGATTTTTATGCTCACAATGCATTGCTAAAGAACTAATTCTGATTGGGAGCCACATCTGTTTTTTTTTTTTCAGACTAATAATATACACTAGCAAATATTTTGAGGCCCTTTGCGTCAATAGACGTAGGAGGAGATGATGATTATGAGGAAATATTTGGGAATTATTTTTTTTGTAGATTTTAGTATGTTTTTCCTATTTAGATTAAGTCAAGAGGACTCCTTAATAAAGAAATAAAATGCAATATCCTCTCTTGGTTTGAACTGTAACACATTTACAGTACAGTATTATCAAAGGGATACACAAACTACAGTTCTGTACAGTAATGCTGTATTTCTGATATAAATGAAAGCCAAATTAGTTCCAAATGCACAAAAATAAGAAAAATGAGCATTTTTAACTGATATACAATTCTGTTGAAAAACTAAACATACATTTATTCTGGATTTAAGAGTATACTGTAATTTCCCTATGCCTTCTTGTTTGCGAACCAACTCGACCTTCATTTCAATTGGAAATGATTGCGTTTGGAGATGGAAGACCTATTTCAGAACTAACCTAGCTTGCTTTAAATTTGGTATGGGGTTTCCTTTCTTAGCCTTTTACGTTTAAGGTACCCCCAACTCACCTAACCTAGCATGCTGTAAATCTAACCTAACCTAGGGGGCAAGGACTTAACAGGGCCAGGGAGCTTTGCCCTTTCTTGATTGCTTCACCAAAGTGGACACAACATTCTGTAAATTTACTCAAGTGACAAGGAAATCCTCTTAGACTAACTTACATACATACATATACCAAGGCCCTTCCCCCAATTTTGGGGGGGTAGCCGACACCAACAATGAAACAAAACAAAAAAGGGACCTCTACTCTCTACGTTCCTTCAGCCTAACCAGGGACTCAACCGAGTTCAGCTGGTACTGCTAGGGTGCCACAGCCCAAGCCTAACTTACCACAGCTTAATGCAACAACAGGTGGTCTGTCCTTTCTTTGATACGAAGGAGTTCGGCTTCACCCTACTGTACCCTTTCACAATAACCAGACTCACTATATGATATTGTATACTAACATCAAAATAATACTGTAGTCAAAACACAGCTTAAGGCATGAATACTCAAGCTACCAGACAACACAGCACACTAAATAATTTAAGAGAAAATTAGGCCTAAGTAATGATAGTAAATGACATTCAATATCATACTTAACTACATACCTGACTCTGGGGTTTAAATTAAAATTCAATCATATTGTCTCAGGCACTAAGTACAGTAATTGAAAATTTTTGTTTACCAGTAAATATCACAAAGAAATCACTATAGGGAAAATA
>NC_090730.1:170380878-170413378 GCF_036898095.1 Palaemon carinicauda
AAGAGAATAAGGACATTATTCAACTCATTTCATTCATATGCTACGAGTAACTAGTTGCATCACCAAAATGTCCATGCACATAAAAGATCATCGCCATGCATCTCACGTGAGACGTAGACATAGAGATGCTATTCGTAAAGGTTAATGAATGTTACAGTCTTTGGAGAAGTAGTATGGACTGAAAATCAAAATTATTCTTAACCTGTAATATTCGTGACGAAATTTAGTCGTAATAATCCACAGTGTTATAAATCAAAACAAGGACACGTGTTACTTGCCTGATATACGGTACTTTGTTGCCAATATTCATATGGTTTTACACAAAACACTGTTTGAGTTAACCCTTAACTATTAAACCACATTTGTAGCAGATCCTTCAAGATTCCAAACTGTTTTAATAAGAAGTTTTCTACAACTGGGTATCAATGATTGTCAAGCTGTCAACAGCAGCTAAGAAATTCCATTTTCTTTCCGCCTTCTTGGTACAGTATATACTGTAGCAATACAGTACAGTACTTCAGTATATATAGTGTAGTAATACAATACAGTAATTTACTTAAATGCATCATTAATTTGTACTTAAGGGTTTTCCGTGCTTTGGGTTTTAATTCACTGTGCTCTGGTTTTCAAATAATGTACAACCTTTAACTGAGCAATCTAGTATACTTATTTTATGATTAGCATTGAGGCTTTGTTGAATAAAAGTTTTATTTATTTGTGTCATAGGTTTAAGTCCTCAATACTCTTAAATCTTATTAAATTTTATTTTTATTTGAACCCATAAGTCAAAGAAGCAACTGAGTTGATGTCTTCAACCAAAGATATCTTTTTGAAGATAAGTAGTGTTTGAAAAGGTACACAAGACAACTGCTTATATGTCAATTCTTACATTGCATTTGATTGTCCAATTCTGTCATGTGACAATCGGTGATTTCAGTGGGTCTAAAACTGTAGGGTTTACGAGATATATTCATAAATGTACATAATATAGCAGGATGATAACAATTACCACATGAAAGTGAAATTGGCGAGTAAAAAATATTACCGAATACAGTATCGGATGGGTACAAAGGCAAAGGGTAAAGACTCAACTGGACTGAACAAATACCAGAAGAGTTATAGACTACTAAAGACATGGTTAGGGATAGGTATATTTTTTTCCCAGGGATGGGTGATGATTTTCTTCACAACAGTAAAAAGTAGTAACAAGACACAAAGAGAATTAGAACAAGAGGGAAAAGTGATAAGTGGTCAACAACAGCTGTTTATGAAAAAAGGTAGACATTCATCTTGAAACCGGGAAAGTTGTGGGTCACATTGAACAGTAAGGTGACTATATTACAGGATGTAATGAACAGACAACTCTAATCTTGGACTGAATTGGAGGAAGATAAGACACGTGGACAATGATGAATCGAGGGAAGCTAAAAATGATGTTTTAACAATCAGATTTTAATATCATCAAAAGGATTTTCTGGAGGGCAGATGGCGAGTGTGATCCTCTGTTAAAATAGGTGCATTCAAATATTTACCTATAAACTTCTGATAGAGCACTTACCCGCTACAGTACCTATTCCAATATATTAACCCTTTTACCCCCCAAAAGGACGTACTGGTACATTTCACGAAACTCATCCCTTTACCCCCATGGACGTACCGGTACGTTCTTGCAAAAAAATGCTATTTAAATTTTTTTTTGCATATTTTTGATAATTTTTTGAGAGACTTCAGGCATTTTCCAAGAGAATGAGACCAACCTGACCTCTCTATGATGAAAATTAAGGCTGTTAGAGCAATTTAAAAAAAAATATACTGCAAAATGTGCCTGAAAAAAAAAAAAAATAACCCCTGGGGGTTAAGGGTTGGAAATTTCCAAATAGCCTGGGGGTAAAAGGGTTAATGTAAGGAGATTACCATCTGAAATCTTGAAATGTTCTGCTCCACTGTTTGATTAATAGGAAAAGGCTATCTTAAAACAATGGTTTGCGTAACCCTTTGAACAATTTTTTTTGATACACATTTTTCTATACTGCACTGTAATTCCACAAGTCCCTTATAATTGCAATACAGGACTGTTGATTAAATCATATATTGAGGAATTGCACTCAGAAACTATGCCAGCGTTATCAACCTAATCTGAAGGCAGAAAAGCCTGAAATTTTATTTCTTCAGAAATTTAGCTGAAGGAAAAAAAGCAAAGCTAAATCTAAAAGCATATTCAATATAGTTTAGAAATTAGCAAACATAAAATTCTAATTCACAGTGGTACAAAAATTATTTTTTTTCAGGAATAAATTTGCCACATTCAAGTTCCTCACTGAAATACAATGGACAACAGTGCTGTAATTTTTCATCTTGAACGGAAAAAATCCAGGTATGTTTGTACCGGAATTTTATAGTAGCTGAATTTCATTCTTTCGCATTTTAATTTTGAGTTCATAATACATACTGTATTAATAAATTAGCATTTACCACTCATCATTACAATATAAAACCTCATTAGGTCAGGCCTTTCATAAGGAGTTATTCTTTTTCCCCACGAAAAGGATAATTGATTTACCAAAATGTTTCATCACTGTCAAATATCGTATTGTACTTATTAATTGCATTTTTTTAACATGAGGCTTTGACAGGAATCAGTAGCTTTAATCTTTGCAGTTTGTTGATACCGGATATGCTTTACTTACTGTCAAATATGCTTTATAATCTCCAAGGTTTATTGTGCCTGGACAATTATAATTTTGCTCACTATCATTGACTAATATGACATTAACAGCAGCATAGTCTAAACAAAGGTTCTTGTCATGTGTTCTGACACTGTATGCTTTAGTCATTATCACAAGGTTGAAAAGAAAATTCAGTAATGAACTTGAAAATGGTTGCAGTCATTTGAATAACATAGTCAATCTCATCAAATATCCGTTGCATACGTTTAGCCTGAAAGGATTCATGCTGGGTCATTGCTAGTAAGGTCATGCAGGGTCTGAAATGTTAAAGCCAGTCAACCAGTTCCAAATGCCTGAAGGTAGATGCAGGGACGGAAGAATGGACGATAGGCAACCTTCCCTTTGCCAGCTCTTTATAAAGTGCTAAAGGGCACAATGAGCTGACACAGATATTTAAGTGGAAGAGAGTAGTAGTAATTCTTAGGTGCCACAGCTAGTAGGAGAAAGGAGTGGGGATGGCATTCTGACTTTAAGCCAGTTTACCTCCTGAGTTTCTGGTATAATGGTAATGTTTTCCTTGATTCCCAGTGGCCAGTCGATGTGAAGGTTATCCTTGTTCAGTTGGAGAAGGAATACAATTAAGACAAAGAGCGCGTTCAGCATGAAGAATCCAAAGAAAGATTTGTTCCTCAGTTCCTTTAATTCCACCTCGACTTTTTTCTGTTCGGAAGACACGTGCCACACTCATCACAGACAGATTACGATCATGGTTACTTAAGTCTACATGGCCTCAGCCTACCTACCTCACTGGTTTCTTCGATGAAGGTGATATTGGTCTTCACACCCAATGGCCAATCAATATGGATAGTATCTTTGTTCAACTGGAGCAGGAAGACAATAAGAACAAAGATAGCATTCATCATACTGAAGGAGAAGACAGCTATATTTCGAAGTTCCTTTAATTCTTGCTCCACTTTTTTCTACAGGTGAAGAGAGGTGGAAGAGGAAAAGGATTAGTAGAGACATGCCCAAGCCCTTGATCAAGATCTGCACCTTTTCGATTCAGATCAGCCATTTATGAAGATTGTTATAAGGACAGGCAAGAAAAGTACTGATGACACTAAATAGAGTGATCAAGAAATGATACATTAACAACCATTTCCCATGAACCATAATGAAAATACAGTAACTCATCCTATCCAGTGAATGATCACATTGCTGAAGTGCACTACCTTCTCTGAACTTGAAGAGACAAGTCCCTCTACTATGTACCATTAACTATAACCTCTCCGGGTGTGCGTATACAAAATACTAGGGAAGACTCTAAAAGATCACGTTTAGAAACATTAAAATGAAAGACTGCATGGTTTCCAAAGAGAAAGAGTACCTTACACTATCCCAGTAATGTAGTGAGGTTTTAACAAACTTTCCATGATACTGACTAAGTATTGGGAAAATCATGGTGTATAGTTTAATAAAAGTTTTAATATTCATAGAAATGTTGGTGACCAGTAAAATATATTCTATATTACTTATAGCGCATATATTAATACAAGATGCCAATTGTCTTAGAAACGTGAATTTACTGTACATAAATTCTCATGGTAACGAAATACTATTGTCAGTATAAGTTGTATTGTAAGCGGCATCTGTACAACACTTTAAACTTCATTTACCGCTTTTGATTCACGGCAATTCTGAAGATATTGTAAAATATGTCATGTGTGAAATGTTTATCTATTCTATTCATGTACATACTGTATTGTTTTATATGTACTGTATCAGTTTACAGAAGTGTTTAACTAATTCCAATACTCAATGTAAATAATATTCAAATTTGTGACTGTTCTAGTATTCTATGGGCCTATCATTTTCGACTGTACCTATTTAATTAAAGATTACTCAATAGGTAGATTATTTCTCCACAAATCTCCAGTATTTATAATGAAAAGAAACTACGTAGTTTGACCTGAAGAGATAAAACCTAAAATTACCTAAAGTTTTTCATTCCATTAAATTTTAATCTTGATTTTCATGCTAAATCATTTGTGAAATTACCCTTGGTATTAGTTTCTCTGTCATGCATGTATGATTGCATGCAATCACTGTACTAGCGATCAATCTTTACTTAGAGTATCTTCAAGTAATGAATGAAACTTTAATATTAAACATACTGGGAATGTGTCATATGTGAGAAAACAGAAAACCCATTCTACAACTATTACTCTAAACTGCTATTTTCTAATTTATCAATAAGTGCATGGAAAAAAAAATGGCTCCAATTGATGGTGAAAATGAAAATAATATTTACAAATAAAAAGGAAAGAGCGATATCAACTTCCGATTAGAAAAGGCCACAGTATACTGTATCCTACATATTAATCCTTTCAAACACTCAATTATTCCCCCGAAGAGAAGGCTTTTGAATGAACTAGTAGATGAATTGTTAAACACCATGAGACCCTTCCATATACTCGTCAAAGAAAACGGCCCTATTGATGTAAATGAAATATTTCCCATTACCAATAACTGCAGTTATAGATCATGCAGTGACACTTATATGATACATGCATCACAGCCCGACATTAAACTGAAGTTAGCTCAAAAAGGAAGCTTGGTTGGTACCAATCCTGGATACTCAAGACTTTCTCGTTGCTATTTGGCTCTCGGAGGTGTTGAAGCATCATTATGAGTTTTAAGTGAAAGCTGTCCCTCTTAAATTTCAATGCTAAAATCGATGAAGAAAATATATGCATAGTAATGATTCTAAACTTGGTTCATAGCATTCTTATTGACATCAATATTACATCCAACAAATCAGTATATGACTTCAAGTATATAAGCAAAATAATACAATACAGGTATGTTTAACTAAAAACTACAATATAATTAATATGTATACAGCATGGGTAAACCTGTTATAAAGTATTCTGAATTAAAAAAAAAAAAAAAAAAACACTAATATCATTATTTTAAAGGTTTAATTCCCCTTTCATTATTTTTGGATTATACAACATTACTGTTTTTATTACATTTTACGAAATACTTTGCAAGTGAAATTCTTCATAGTTGAAATTTCATTGGTATTAATATGTAGGTGTCATGAAATAATTTAATCTAGGAGCATGCAATAGGGAAAAAAACAAAGACTAGAACCATTATGAAATCTAGTGATGGAATCATTTTATTCTAATCTAATTCTGCTTATGAAACAAGGTTTTGCCATATAAAATAATGAATATTTATTCTACACTAATATAACCACACCTGACATCTGTATGTATAAGATATGCATCTATAGCCCCCTTCTATGATGTTAAAATCTATAAATAAAAGTACCTAGTTTTCTGACATCTACTGTCAGCCTGTCATTCCATCACAGTAAATCCATAAGTATAGCAACACCTTATTTGGGACTGTAATCATTTGTGGGATCAGAGAATTTTGACATCCTAAATGCCTTTATCTGCCTCTTCAAACAAGAGGATTCTAGAGTATGGCTCCGTAGGGCAAGCCATAAGGTACCATTCAGTATATGGTTCTGTATATCCACTGCTGCCTAATACTACTCAATGTTTAATAAAAATGGGGTATGCGTGTAGTCTGTGGGAGATTAATAATGTTTGGAAAAGTAATGCTATTCTTTATACCAGCAGTTTGAACTTAGTAGTTACGACACTTTCAAATTATGTTCTCTGACCATTTACGCTAACATAGCCCAGACTATCTATTCATCCGATAGTTCCGGGTACAGTATATCTTATAAATTACTATGTTACTTGAAAAAATTGACACGAATGATTAATTTGAAATCATACAGTAATCATGAATTACAGTATTTTAGCCACGCTGAAACCAGTTGACATTCATAAGCAGTATCTGAATGAGCATAAATATACACAATCAAATATTTCACAATACAAAATTGTACTGCCAAAATCAACTAATGTACTATTAATGTCATTGTACATTTGAAATAAGTTTGATACCCAATTTTGTAAACCTCTTGAAATACTACACGGTATTGAAATCTGTACGTGGCATTAAAATTAATGAAAGTAAATATTGTACTAAAACTTTTTCTAATAAATAGGGCCACATTAATTGTAAAGGTAAGAAAAATGCATACATACCAAGTATGTAGTGGTAAAACCTAATGCTTAAAAAAATTATATTAAATCATCTATATGTACAGTACATACAAATTCATAGCAATAATTCATGGGAATGTTCTGAAAATCATCAGCTTATTATTATATGATTAGAATTCACATTTTTTCATTATTATTGAAGGCTTAGGAAAATACTTTATAAATCATGAATTCCAAATTGTTTTTAACAAATTAATGTTTAAATTATGCTAATAAAGAATTAAACAGAGGCCGTAGTATTTGCTTTAGAGTTGAACTTCTATTCTAACAACAAAGTCGACACAAACATACCTGTTCAGTTGCATTCTTGTCCAATGGATACAAATATTTCTCAATGAGGTCCTTGAAGAACTGCACCTCTACACCAGACATATAATCTACTTCTCCTCTTTTCAAAGCTTTGTCTTCCATCCAGTATGGATTCACAAGATCGTCTCTTTCCTCTTTCGGACCTACATATAAATAAAAATGTTGAACCATGAAAAAATACAGGAGTCACTCGTCATACAGTACTTTTATTCCTTTAACGAGTCTGAACGTTATACTTCTAGGCATCGAGAAAAGATGGTTGTTAAAAATTATTTCTTTAATAAAATCTGAATAATTTGAAATACAAGTCTTAAATGAAATAAAAACATCCAACATTTACATTGCTATTGTAAACTGTCAACTTACCTGAATGTTCACTTTCACTGTCACTAAATTCATCATCTAGATTTTCATTGACCGAGCTATTACCATCTGGACGCATAGAATTACGTGGCTGAATTGTAGAGCGTCTTCGAGAACTTGGCTGTATGCCCATATGTCTGCAAGAACATGTGTAAATACTGTAATGTCTATACTGTATAGGCATAAATTTACACGAGACACTAAATCATAGAAATTATCTTGGGTCCATAAAGCAATGAATAGATTAGAAATCATATGCATAAAGATACTACTGTATCTAGATGGTACAGTACTGTATATAGTAATTTCATAATACTGTGCTATACAGGCTTGTGGAATAATTCAGACAGGTTGAAAGTATGAAAACTGATATTATTTTAGGGGAGGACTCAGAGATCATGTTGGGTAAGAGTTCTATTGCTGTAGGATAAACTTGGGCACAACATTTTATCTTATTTCTCTTCCTCTTGTTTTTTTGTAGTTTTTATATGAAAGATCTATTAAACGTTGTTACTGTTCTTAAAATATTTCATTTTAATTGTTCATTACCTCTCTTGTAATTTATTCATTCCCTTATTTCCTTTCCTCACTGAGCTATTTTTCCCAGTTAAAGGTTTTGGGCTTATAGCATCCAGGTTTTCCAACTAAAGTTGTAGCTTAGCTAATAATAATAATAATAATAATAATAATAATAATAATAATAATAATAATAATAACATAATCGTCTCTACAGTACTTACGATTCAATAGTTTCAAATAGTTTCTTCAGGATTTCCAAGGAGTTGGCAATACTGGCTTGTTGGTGCCGTTATAGTATGTTACCTACCTTTTTGGATCTGTTATAGTATGTGGCCTACCCGGTTTGAATGTGTCCTACCTAAGCCGGTTTGAATGTGTCCTACCTAAGCCGGTTTGAATGTGTCCTACCTTAGAGAAGCTAACTTAAAAAAACCCACCTAACCTATGCTAAAAGCCGTGTCCTTACCTACGAGGGGGGGCCCTGCGCCCCCCCCTCTTACACAACATTAACATTGACTACATAGTTAAATACTGAAATCCATGTGTACTTACAGGATCAATATTCGTAATAACAGTATGTAGGCCACATACTATATCAGAGACAAAATTCCGTAGGCCACACTCGAAAGGTAGGCCACATACTATAACGGCACCGGCTAGTTGTTGTTGCTCATTGCTAGGCTTTGGATGTACACAACACATAAGTTTGAAAAGCCCAGCAAAAGACAACTCAATGGAGCCCTCGTCTTCATCAGCTGAAGCATCCCTATGAAGGAAGCTCAGGAATCCTTCTTTCTTCTTCATTTTCTTGGCCTCTTCTAATGCTTTACGCTCGGCTTCGAGTTCCTATGTTTAGTTATGAAGAATGTTATAAAGAGGAATTGAATGCTGAAGCGTATTATGTATCAGAACTACAGTATAATGATCAATAATAATACCATTATATCGTAATGGAATAAAACGATGAGAGAAATAAATAACTAAAAAATTAAAGCATTAGTATAGGCTACAATTTCCAGTGATAAATTCTCATCCTATTATAAATTATTCTTTATCATGGGTACAGTTTAAGCAAGAATATTCTGTATACTGTTTATGATATGGGTAAAAGGTATTGCATCATATTCTTAAATTAGCACTACATGCTACTAAGCTTACAATTTTGAACAGATATAAACATACGTCCCATGGACGCAACTGTGCACCCATATATTTCTTTGTAATTAAAACCATTACAGGTTCAATGAAAATGTTCTGATTAAAAGTTAGAAGGTTATTCTTTATTTCATTATAAACTAAGATTATTTTCCTTACTGAAATGTCCAATCATAATTGCCTTTCCAATAATAAATAATCAGATTTCAAGAGTGAAAAGAGTAACCCCATATATATTCAACTTGATCAGCAAAAACAGAATATTGTACCTCTCTGGTCTTTTTCCTCATTTTCGCTGCAACTTCTCGCGTCCCCCACGAGACATTATTGAGATTGAAACAAGAATAGACCACCAGCAGAAGATACATAGATGGAACAAGCAAGTAATAGACTAGTCCGCACGGGAGGCAAAGGATTTCTTTCGGATGCATTAATCCTGTTATTACAAAAGATCCGGAAGTTGCCAAAAAGAATATAGCTGTTGGTGTATCCCAGCCCTCCTCTGCAAACTGTAGCATCATGCCCACTATGACAACAATCATCACCAAGGCATAACCAGCCGAAAGGATGTAGGCAAAGGAAATCTGCATGCAATTGTAATTATACCAAAGGTTAGTAAGTGTAATAAGAACAAAATTTTAAGATTATGTTATTCCTTTACACACCTGATGTTTATATTACTTTTCTCTTTATGCTCGGTTCTATCGACACTTTCATTACTTTTATACATCAGTGGCTGACATTAACCATTAAAATATCCTATTACTTCACTAGAGGCTTAAGTCTTTTGAAGGGAAGGAAAACAGGAAACTTTTTAGCAGTTTTATGGGTACAATAAATGTTGATGAAACCGAGCTTTCCGAGAGAAACAATACGAATAACAGGGAAGATTCATAGAGATAATTATAAACCTATAACTAAACATGCATTAAAATAAGCCTATTTAGTTTTAAAATGGGTTATTTAGCATCAGGGGAGCAGTATTCTAAACTTCACATTACTATACAAAATACTGTACTGTAGTGTAGTGAAATCTCTCTTGACTGCTGAAGGCACGGATACTTTAACACATGCTCATCACGAACTACTTTTAATTTTGTTACAGAGTAATAAGACTTCAACAGATGTCGGTTGTGTTTGTGCTGTAAATGTACTGGAACTAGTATTATGTACTGTTATTTCAGTGTGGCTTTAACAGAAAAAAAATAGTAAAATTTCAGTTTAACTTTTAGTTCCATAACACAGAAAAATGGGGAGCAAGAAATTTTTGTTTACAAGGGGAAGAATAAAAGAAAAAGATAAAAAAATCAATACATCTTAGGTATGAAATGATATTAATTTTTCATTAAAAAGATAACCAATTTACTAAAGCTTAACCAAAGGATTTATTCTTAAACAAGAATTTTGAACTTGGACAACTCGGACAATGAGTATAAAGCAGAAAGCAGAGTCACTGGAAGCAAAGGGGATTCGGGAAAGAATCTTTAATTGAGTCAGTAGTGTACTGGACCAGGTAATGCACATTGTCAGCAGTAAACATCAAAATTATTATATACTTTTTGCTCAGTGTAATAAGTCAAACTATTTCCTGGTCAGTAAATTGGATTCTTTAACCTTGCATGATAGAAAATTGAGGCCTAATTAAAACATTGTCTACATTACTTTTCTGGCAAGTAATGTACTCGACTCGACTCAGCTCATGTCAAACCCATCTAAATTTTTAGACCTTAGTCTATTTTCGAGTAATTAGACACAAAATTCTATGTAATGGAATCTTCCCAACATGCTCCAACAATAAAACTTAGTATTTCTGGGGCGGCCTGTGACGTCCGGTGAGAAAGGTCCTTCCTTATACCTTTCCTAATATAAATCTTCCAAATATACTAGAGAAAGATAAAAGCATGGAATGCAGAGGTTACAACCCTCGCGCGAACACCTTGTAGGTGTCGTGTATTAAACAAGGCGTGTGTAAACCACTATTCACAGGTTGTCTTCCAAATCTTTGTATTTTCCTTGTGAGATCCCATTCAGTTGGTTTGACGAATATGAAAAAATATATTGCTCAAAATTCTCAAAACTTAAGTCTTTCAGTTTTTTCTCATTAATTTTGACCCAATTTTCTAATGAGCAGGGTCTCATATATAGAATTTTTTGGTTCCAGAGAGATGTTTTTATGTTATAGAAATAACTGTACAGTATAGCTGGTTCATTTTACGAGAAAAAATGGAGCTACGATGAGCTGATGATTGGTGTTGTGTGTAATCAATTCTTTAAGGTACAACAAGTATTTTAAGTACACTGAATATGAGTAAATTCTACACTGTAGTCAAAATATTAAGCAGAAAAGTATAGACAACACAAGATGAATGCAGACTGGAGAGACTATGCAAGAGAAGGACTTAGCACATAATTTATACATACAGTATACTGCATTAGATAAATGTTACTGTAGAATCATGCAGTACATTCAACCTGAAAAAAAAACACTTAGATTTTGCACTACAAGCTTCATTGCTTTTGCATGCATTTTCTGTGTCTAAATAACTAAACAACATTCAGATGCAACTCCTATGGGGTTAAAGATAAGCATCCTAGTAAACGAGAGTAAAACTAACCGCTTCCTGACATTTTGCGAAATGCCTGTTCCCTCCACCAATACGTTCGTAACAGCTAACCTCATGCCCATGTTTGCGTACAAACTAACATTTGTACAAACCTTTTTGGTCTTCTTTGTGGCTATTTCTCTTGTACCCCAAGAGACATTGTTGAGATTGATAAGGGAATAGATGATCAAGAGGAGGTACATAGATGGAATGGACAACAGATACAATAGACCAGGGATAATACATTTAAACTCTTGAGGATGCATACAAGCAGCTATGAAGAAGCTGCCACTCAATGCTATCAAGAAAATGGCAGACGGAGAACCAATGCCGTCCTCGCCTAACTGGAGAGTTGTACCAACGATGACAGCCATCATAATGAGTGCATAAGAAGCAGACAAGATCTGGGCTACCACTAACTGTTTCCATTTAAACAAATGATGAAATGTACCACAGTTTTCCCACACACAAACATACCATGGAAAAGACAGAAAAACATACCATACATTAATGAAAACATTGACAAAAACAAACAAATAAAACAAGGCTTTGATAACATAGCATGTTAAATTTAACTATACTGATACTCAGCAGAAATTAACATGGAGTCAAATTCTATATATGTTAGTTTAATTTATTACAGTAAAGTTATCTGAAACTTGTATTATGTAATATTATGTAACTGAAACAAAAGTTAATATGCTAAAAAAGATTTCCATCATTAATAACATTGGTTTTCATGTAATAATAAGTACAGTACTATATATATATCAACTACTGATTGCTGATTTAAATTGCATACTTTACCTGAATGTCAGACTTCAGTGTGAAACAAACCACCATGAAGAGGAAAATAGGAATGATGTTGTACTGGAACGAAAGCCAGTTACCGATACGGAAAGCAGCGACAAAAGCACCCACCAACATAAGGAAGATTGTGCCTGGGCCAAGAATTGTACCAGCCATCAACATAGTCTGAAAAAGTAAAATGTTTTTTTAGAAAACATCACAAGCAGGTTCATATTTGTTAGACAGTTCACTAGTAAACAATTTGTGTAGCTTTGAGAGTATGCCTACTTGATAGAAAATGTATGGGAGGGAGATATTGTCATTGACTTGAACCGTTCTTTTATAGTCCTGCAACAAATCCATGATGTTAGCCATGGTTGAGGGCACCCATCGTCGACGTTGGTTGTAGAATTCTGAAAAACCTTCAGGAGCGTGAGTGTAGGCATCTGAGGCAGCACTGTATTCTACTCGATATCCTCTCTGAAGCAATAGTGTGCAAAGCCATCGATCCTCTCCTGTACAGAAAAAATATAAAACAGTTCTGCATTAAACAATGATTCTTTAATTACCTATATTAAGAAATCAATTTACTTAAAACCTAAGTAACATATTTCACAAGTGAAAATACTAAAACTACATCCCTAGTTGTGGCCTGATTGGTAACGTCTCTGTCTGGTGTTTGCCAGACTGGGGTTCGAGTCCCGCTCAGACTCGTTAGTGCAATTAGTGTCTGCAACCTTACCATCCTTGTGAGCTAAGGTTGGGGGGTTTGGGGGAGCCTATAGGTCTATCTGCTGAGTCATCTGCAGCCACTGCGTGCCCCTCACTGGTCCTAGCTTGGTTGGAGAGGAGGCTTGGGCGCTGATCATATAATACATGGTCAGTCTCTAGGGCATTGTCGAGATTGCTAGGGCAATGTCACTGTCCCTTGCCTCTGCCATTCATGAGCGACCTTTAAAAGGTAAGCTATGTATATGATAATACAATATCTTTTCTTCTTTAACATTTTGTTGTTGAAGATTTAAGATATTTATCAAAGTTAAACTGACGACTCACTTACCCTGATCGTACTGTACATAATGGCGAGCCTGGCTGGATTTCAATGTGTATCTGGCCATAACATTATCATCCATAAGAGCTTTTCCACGGAAAAGTGAGAAACATCCGGGACTACAGAGCACACAACCAATCATATGTTCAGTTGCCTTTTGCAGCCAATGACCATTAGCATACTCGAACATCTGGTACCACACCATAAGACCTGTATATTTGGAGTAAAGTATTGTTAAGTAAATGCTCATAAAAATAGAAAAGACAAGATCTTATTTGAACTAGAAAATAGCTTTTCCATTGCGATGCTTTCTCTTTTCATAAAAATGCTAACTAAATTAAAAAAAAAAGTCTTTACAGAATTATAAATGATTGAAATATTAATTGAAAGGCCCAACTAGAAGATCAAACTCTACAATTAGTTAATATCTAATGAAAAAAAAGACTTCCTGACTTACCAGAACCGACAGGATGAATACGTCCACAGGCAGCACCTAGGTTAGTGTTCTTTTTCATAAGATCGACCAAAAGTGCGACAGCACTTGGAGTAAAATCAATATCTCCATCTAGAGTGAGAAGGAAGGTGTTCTCGGCAATTACTTCTTTTCTGTCCACCGATATGGGCTGGTCCATTAATTTGAATCCAAGTAGATAGTACATGTACATCACCTGTAATCATGTTTGATTTAAATTAGATAAGTTTTAGGTACGGGAGAAATTTATTTATGAGTAGTTTTTAAAAAAAATTTAGGAGTGACTAGTTTTTACACAAATCTAAAGGTTAATAAAAAAAAATCAATGTTAGGTTAAATTACATTATTAGCCATTTTGTAAAATATGGCATAACGAAAGATATATACTACATTTTGGTAATTAGAATTCTTTCCTCCTTCAGGCTATTGTTTCATTACCTGGCTCCATCTCTTCTTGTGCCTAATCTTAGACTTGTCTTTCAAATGAGCAACAATCTTCGTCTTTCCAGGAAGCGTCCAGACAAGGCGTCCTCCGTAAGGTGCGGGGAATTTCTTGGGTGGTCTAATACGAATGTTCGTCTGATGAACGTGGGTTGCAGCGTCATCCATTAAGGTCACCAGTAGCTTTACAAACTGATTGACTACGTTCTCATCTTTATTTTCATCAGATATTTCAAAGGCGTCATCAAAGAAAATGTGAGCTGGAAAAGGGAAAATAATAAGCAATTATTTTTGTGAGCTTAACTGGACAAAATGTTGCTATGAAAGGTATCAAACATTACTTATGTCTACTAGAGAAAATATAATAATAATACAGTATATTGCTAAACAGTAAAGTTTAATATTTGCCTTTGAAATCTTTGTTAAATGGCACTTATGAAAATTCAATGAATTTATAATATACAGTTTATGAAATGACAACTACTGGAGTCACTAAGGTTTATTGCTATACAACGGCTAATAAAATTGGTTTTATATTATATCTACAATATACAAAAAAATGATATACCGTATATAAAAATTGAAGATAACATTCAGACTAGAAACAACAGCCAAATCTGAGAGTGCCGTAGTAACTACCTTTTCAACGAAAATTAAAAAACATTTAGTCCAATAATGGAATACTTCCGAGCACTCACTTTCGAATTCATAGTAATCAAGATCAACAATCTTGAGGTACTTCTGAGCCACACGACGAGCAGACTGATCTTCATCCATCCTAAGGATACTCTTCAACATCTCCATCATCTCTTCTTCGTTCTCATGCCACATAGTGGCCGTTGCATAGATGCGAACGATGTGATCCGAGGACTTCGTTTTTGCGTTGTTTGTGTTGGATGAATCCGTGTGGATGGATATTGTCTCGTAATACTGTGACACCTAGTGGTAGAAAACAGTGTTACTACAAATATAAGAAATAATCAAGTAACAGTTCCAATCTAATATAAATGAGTTTTATTACAGGTACTGTTTAGATTTTAGTCCCTGTAATTGAAATTCATATAGAAGGAAATATACTTTGTCAGCATATAGCAACACCAATATACCGTAACCCATATTCACATTCACCCTGAGAATATTAAAGGAAAATAAACTTCATTTTGAAAATATATAGTGCAAGTGTCAATCTTATCATATCTTTTCAAAGTCTCATTTCTTGTACCAATGAATAAAACTACATTGTGCCAAAGTAAACTCATCTGTATACTATATGGGAAACAATTGCAGCCAACATGATTATCATAAATTAGTGATATTATCAATAAGATTTGCTTTTATGCACACGTTGTTTACCTCATTTTCGTGTTCATCCGGGTTAAGATTCAATTCCTCCGTCTTGACGTCCCCTTCGTCATCTCTGCGACGGTTGAGGGCAAGTGACAGATCAATCAACAAGGAGTTGTACATCGGAGAGACGACCAACTTCTCGGTCGATGCGAGACGTTCACACTTTGGAGTCCAGATGTGCAGCGTGATCCATGTTTGCGATAATAACCAAAATAGCCATATCCAAACATACTGTAAAAAAAAAATTGAATTTAGATGCTGATATTTTTTGGTCTATTAGCAAGTTATTTTAAGCCAGAAAATAGATAATCCATTCAAAGCTTTGCTGTTATACTGTAGTTATGGTTTTAAAACTTGAAAAGACCTAAGTAGGTATTTAAAAATAAAAGGTCTAGCATTTACTCAAGAGAGGAACTAACTCTAGTCAAAGTTCACTTAGCTAATCAGCTTGGTTATAACATAAACCATACTCACATCATTATTTAGGAAATCTCGTAGAATATCACCATTTTTGCACTCCCAGAAAAGGTAGGTTGGCATATAGGCAAAAGAGCAGACATTCTCATATCTTAATCCACAAGCGGTGATAAGAAGAGAAATTGACACAGGAATTGTCAGGTTCACAGGGAATGCAAAGCTGAAACCCTGAATGCAGATTTTGCAAGCAAATTTACCTGTTGAAGGAATAAGAAAAAAAAATTAAATTTAATGACATATTGCTTTTAGCTTTTATCAAAATATAAAACCAATGCCTTGAAGATAAAAAGATTTTTCCACGCTGGCCCGTAGGTTATATCTAACTTATCCTACCCCTTAGAGGATTAGATTGGGTAAAGTCTGTTTAGGGTGCGGATATCTATGGTTATCTTAGGATAGGTCCCTGATTATACACGATATCTTCGGATAGTTGTTTCCGGAGGTTGGAACCCTGTGGTACCTGACGGTAATTCTCTTGTAATATCAATTGCAGAAATATTATACTGTAGAAGTTGCCAGAAGGAACTTCCATCAGGATGACAAGGCTCGAGCCCAAAAATAGATTTATCCTACGTCAAAATCCCTTTTATTTGCCTTGAATCACCCTAAATGCTTTAGATCCTCAAAGGAAGCAAAAAACAAAGAGGAAGTAAAGTAGTATTGTGCAATAGTCAGCAGATTCCTCTCTCAGCCCTCAAACACCAAAATGCATCAACACTCTAGTCCTACTAGTAAAGATTGACACACATCTTCTGTTTAGCTTTGAGATACATCTCTGCTGCCTACAGTGAAAAAAAGTAGCTGTCTTTTATTTATTTTATGAAGTTATTCAAGCTCCTGATGAAAATGCAACAAGACGAACATTATTATTACTAGCCAAGCTACAACTCTAGTTGGAAAAGCAGGATGCTAAAAGTCCAAGGGCTCCAACAGGGAAAAATAGCCCAGTGAGGAAATGAAATAAGGACATAAACTACAATGAAAATAACCTATTACAAAAACAGTACTCATAACTATAAATGAATTTTAGTGCAATAAAATCAAGTATGCATTTTAAACCCAGTTGAAATAATAATTCCTTACCAAAAATGTAGCACATCCAAGCGGTAAAGACTTGGACGAGGAAGACGTAGATGGGCGTTTCCGGTTGCGAGTCAATGGATATAATTTCGCTTAATGGAGTGACTTCATTTATATCAGGGATGGTATTGGCTGAGACTATCTCTCGAACCTCTGTGAAGTTGATCTTGTGCGCACTGTAAAAGTTGGGAAATGTCAGAAAGAAAATAATTTGTTATGATGCTTTTAAAGCATAAGATTCTCTAGTCCTAATCTACACAAGGTGCCGGTTTAGTATGTCGCCTACCTTTTTTATTCTGGTTTAGTATGTGGCCTACCTTTTTTATTCTGGTTTAGTATGTGGCCTACCTTTTTTTTATTCTGGTTTAGTATGTGGCCTACCTTTTTTTTATTCTGGTTTAGTATGTGGCCTACCTTTTTTATTCTGGTTTAGTATGTGGCCTACCTTTTTTATTCTGGTTTAGTATGTGGCCTACCTTTTTTATTCTGGTTTAGTATGTGGCCTACCTTTTTTTATTCTGGTTTAGTATGTGGCCTACCTTTTTTTATTCTGGTTTAGTATGTGGCCTACCTTTTTTATTCTGGTTTAGTATGTGGCCTACCTGGCTTGTTAGGTTAGGTTAGGTTAGGCCACATAATAAAACAGATAGAATTTCGTAGGCCATATTCGAAAGGTATGCCACATACTAACCCGGAACCAAGTGAACTTAATTAACTTTTAAGTACTCCATAATGATGTATAAAGTTACTCATATAATTTCATAAGTCAAGATTACTAGAATGTTCCAAATTACAAAGTTACCATAGACCTAATATCAATTATATAATTTCTAGTATAATGTATAATTTTTACCTACGGCAGTAAGCCTTTATTCTCTCAAAAGCCTTAGTTACTCATATACAGTACTTTTATAATTCCAGATTACTAGAATATTCCAAATAAAAAAATTATATAATTTCTAATATATATATATATATATATATATATATATATATATATATATATATTTATGTATATATATACATAAATATATATATATATATATATATATATATATACACATATACATATACATATACACACACACACACACATATATATATATATATATATATATATATATATATATATATATATATATATATCAAATAATCCTCACTTGAAAGCATCTCCGAGTTCGAATATGGTGCTGAAATGTTGCAGGCGTGTTCCCATACAGATGACCATCATACCGAAGAAGACCAGACATTTCCACAGGGACACGAAAATGTAGCAGAAATATCTCGTTTTCCAAAGTCGTTCTTTGATGCCTCCAAAGTATTTCATGATTGCTGAAAAATGTTAATATATCTCGCTTATAATGCTGTTCTAAGTGATTTGATAGGAATTATAATCCTTATCATTAATTTGTATTTCATGATTGCTGAAAGTATTATCAAATTTCTTACAATATTATCCTAGGTGATATGGCAATTATAATTATTATTATTATTATCATTATTATTATTATTACTATCATCATCAATTTCTTTATAAAAGAAACATACTCATTTCTTTAATACTATCCTAAATGATACGACAATTATAATCAATATTATCATTCATTTATTTATAAAAGAAACCGTATATTTGTTTCCATAAAAAACAATATTTATTCATTCATACTAAACAAATCTAACGACTGTACATCATCTGAATTGAATTTCAAAAGGAAAATTTGAATATCAAAATACTCACTGAATTTCGAGTGGTGATCCACAGTTCTCCCACCATCCGAAGGACGTGAGGAAGATTGCGAAGGGAATGATCCAAACCGTATAATTATCAGGGTTCTTGTTGTACTCTACGATTGGCCAGACGAAGAAGCCTGTGAGTTGGCAAGCCAGTGCTACCAGGTCCATTATCACCTTCAGAGCAACGTGGGATTCTTTTTTTCGTTCTTGACAGAAGACCTGTTGGAGGAATGGCTATTTAGTTGAAAAGTACTACAAAATTAGGACAGAAGACCTGTTGGAGGAATGGCTACTTGGTTGGAAAATACAAACAAAATTAGGACAGAAGATCTGTTGAAGGAATGGCTACTTAGTTGAAAAGTACAAGCAAAATTAGGACAGAAGACCTGTTGGAGGAATGGCTACTTGGTTGGGAACTACAAGCAAAATTAGGACAGAAGACCTGTTGGAGTAATGGCTACTTAATTGAAAAGTACTAGCAAAATATGACAGAAGACCCGTTGGAGGATTGGCTACTTGGTTGGAAACTACAAGCAATATTAGGACAGAAGACCTGTTGGAGGAATGGCTACTTAATTGAAAAGTACTATCAAAATATGACAGAAGACCCGTTGGAGGATTGGCTACTTGGTTGGAAACTACAAGCAATATTAGGACAGAAGACCTGTTGGAGGAATGGCTACTTAATTGAAAAGTACTAGCAAAATATGACAGAAGACCCGTTGGAGGATTGGCTACTTGGTTGGAAACTACAAGCAATATTAGGACAGAAGACCTGTTGGAGGAATGGCTACTTAATTGAAAAGTACAATTAAATTTAGGACAGTTAGTGAAACTAGACATAGGTATAGGTACGTTGCAAACTCCTAGCATGGATCTAGTTGAATTTATAAGTAGGACAATGCACATGAAATAATTTGAAAAGTCTAAACTGACCACAGTACGTTGCCAAAACTGATGATAGCAAGGTGCTATCCTAGCTGATTTCACGGTAGAATTTTATACAAGTAAATATTGAGAAATTCATTAATAATTTAGTTATGGTACAGGTAAAATAAGCTTAATTGCAATAATAAGAATAAGCTTAGAAGCTTTGCACCTATCTATAAGGCGATAGAGTGCCCGCAAACTTATTTTGCGGAGTGAACAACCAGAAAGGAGGACAGATACACTTTATAAATGGGTGTTGTAGGCCTAGTTCGATTTCCATTATGTTTAAAAAGGCCAGAATAAAGAATTTCTTCGGTGATAATTTTACTTCATTAAGTAAGTCCCACGTATTTTCAAACAATAAGATTAATGGATCAGAAAGAGAATTTAAAAGCAATGAGTAAAACAGAATATGCCAAAGGTCTTTATATTTTTCCCCTACTTATGTAGGCTAGCAAAACCTAGAATAAGCCCACTTATACTTCAATATTTATCTATCTATCTATCTATCTATCTATCTATACATATATATATATATATATATATATATATATATATATATATATATATATATATGTGTGTGTGTGTGTGTGTGTGTGTGTGTGTGTGTAATTTTGCTTACACGTGGCACTAACTATTTTGGAGCAAAACCCTTTATCTAGAGTTCTGTTTCAATGATCTCATCTTCAGCCAACATGTGTATCAGCCCACACCTCCAGGAGATCACCAGGGAATGTTGACAAAACAAAATATTATGACTCTTATAATGGCATGGGTAATCTCGTAAGGTTAAAATTATGACGAGAAAAGTGTATGTAGTAATAATAATAATAATAATAATAATAATAATAATAATAATAATTGAAGATTTACCATATTAAATTAGTTGATGTCTCGATTTTCCTAGTACTTACTATGTATATATACAATATATATATATATATATATATATATATATATATATATATATATATATATATATATATATATATATATATTTATATATACTTTATATGAATGTATGTATGTATAACCATATATATATATATATATATATATATATATATATATATATATATATATATATATATATATATATATATATATAATGCTCTTAATGTTTACAGATTATGTACCCAATCTTAAGACGACAACAACAACAACAACAACAACAACAACAACAATAATGGAATATGAGATTTGTGTGAAATTTACTCTAAACGAAAAAGATTTTTTCCGGCTTCCGAGATTTCTCAGCGAAGCTAAGCCAAGACGGTTCGGTTTCTAAAGAGCTGAAAAAAATGTCATTTTTTTTTTTAATTTAGAGACTCTATATCAATTTAAAAGACTTCATTTGTTGCACATTAAAATTACAGTAAAATCTCTTAGTGAATTTAACTTTTGAAGTTGATAAATCTTTTATATTTCATCTATTTTCGGTAAAAGTTTTCCGAGAATTTCTCCTTGGAAAAGATGAAAAAAGATTGTTCAATGGCGGAGATATTTTAATGTTCCGAAGAAGGAAAGAAGGGAGAATCATACGACAGAGTTTCTTAAATCGATAACGAAAGAAAGAGGATTTCCTCCCCCCCCCCTCCCCCCACCCCCACCCCTTCTCGCAGGGGGAATTTCCCTCCCCAGGGAGCTCAGGATTTTTCTCGGAGTCAACGAAATTGTCTCCAGACTCTTCAAGAATCATTCTTGTCTTTCCGGTGTCTCCAAAAAGATTCCCGATCCAAAAGGGTCCCAGGGAATCGTTTGAGGGAAAATTTACGTTTTTAATATTATACCTGACAAAAGAAGACGAATCTAGTCATCTATCATATAGATTTTTGAAAGCAATTCAAAATGAATAAAAGTTTTGTAGGAGCATTCAACATTTCAGGCAGAATCCAACAAGGAGGAACTGGCAAGATGTCCCAGTTTACTACTGGCCATCTTCAACTTAAGAGGACACTTGGCGGTGTGGTTTTCACAGAACCACAAAAGGAAGGATCCTTAATGTATAGGATGACCTCTTGGATGAGGTCTAAGGACCCCTTCAACTCTGAGGGCGGGATGGAGGAGAAGGTGGAAGGAGGGCCCCAAGAGGAAGAGAATCAGAAAAGAGAAGAGCTGAAGGAGAAGGAGGATATCCAAAAGACATTTGAGGAACGCATCGGTTTCCTGCAGAAAGAACTGGAAGCAGCTTTTGCCGAGATCAGTCTAAGAAAGGAAGAACAATCTAAATTCTTAGAGGAGAATGAAGAGCTGAGAGCAGAGAATCAGCATCTCAGTAACATCATCAGAAGTCTTCAAATCGATAACCAAATCGATATGGAAAATTTGACGACAAAGAATGACGACCTAGACCGCACAAACGAACATCTAAAAAAGGAAATCTGCAATCAAAAAGTTATCCTGGAACAATGTAAAAATGAATTAAAGGAAAAAGAAAAAGAAAATATTAAAATCAAAGAAAAATTGGATAAAGTTCGCCAGAACAAAAGGAAACTGGAAATATTCACTGAAAAGAAAATGGAAGTATTAAAGCAGATTTCAGAACAGAAGCAGGAATTGGAAGAGAGCCTCAATGAGGCAAAAATAAATGATCTCCTCAGGAATGAGCGCTACAAAGGAATTTTACAAGAGTTAGAAAATTACAAAAAAGAAAATTTGAAATTGAATGACTTGGAGCAAAAAAACATCCTATTGAGTCAAGAACTGGAAACATTCAAATCTGAAAAAAATGTTGGTCTCAAGGACGAGCTGCTTGCGGCAAATGAGATCATCCCTTCACTCAAGGAGGAACTTGAAGAGGGAGATAAGACGAAAGAAGAAAACAAACCTCATATGACGAAACTGAGACTTAACAAGACAAGTTTAAAAATGGATATTAAGGATGTTCAGAAGGATGTCCAAAAGGATGACAGAGACAATAAAAGTGAGGAGAAAGTAGTCGAGGCACAGGATCAGGATACCAACGGACGTAAGGCTGAGAAGGAGGAAGTTGGAGGCGCATCTGGTGTGGGTCAGGTGCTTGGCTGGCTACTAGCCTCAAAAGGCGCTCTCCATGGCACCAGCAACACCCAGGAAGAGCAGCTCAAAAAGGAAATTTCCACGGACGAGGAGAAGGAGGAGAAGGAGGAGGAGGACGAGGAGAAGGAGAAGGAGGAGGAGGAGAAGGAGGAGGAGGAGAAGGAGGAGAAGGAGGAGGAGGAGAAGGAAAAGGAGGAGGAAGAGGAGAAGAAGGAGAAGGAGAAGGAGAAGGAGGAGAAGGAGAAGGAGGAGAAGGAGGAGGAGGAGAAGAAAAAGGAAGAAAAGATTAAAAAAACTACACGAAAACTTATCGTGTATGACCTGGAACCCGAGAAGCCCAAAAGGGCCATCTCCTCATCCGACAGTAGTCACATCACCTTCCAAGGTGAAAAGGTTAGAGTGACCACCACAAGGGACTCTGGCCTCAACAGGTACGTGACTGTCGACTTGCATGTGCCCAGGAGGTTCCACAGAGCCATATATGGAGTGGAAGGAAGGACGCTGATGGAAATCACCCGCCACAGTGGAGTCAGCTTAATAGATATGCCACAAAGGCACGAATATAGTCATTCAATCACCATCAGTGGTACTATTAAGCAGGTTCAGTTAGCAGCTGATCATATCGAATGGCTTCTGAAGAGTCTCACCGGCACTTAAATATTTCGATCAGCAAATGGATAAAAATGAAAAACACAAAAAAAAATAAAAAAAATAAAAAATCCCAAAAAAAATAAAAAAATTAAAAAATCCCAAAAAAGAAGAAAAAATGAAAATACCAAAAAAAGTTTTAAACATGAGAATATTTTTGCCATATTAGTTTAATTTCAGTTTATTTTGTGAGGGTAAGGAGATTCAGCCGAGTTTTGCCAGGACCAAATCTTCAAATAATTGTGCTAAATCCAATCACATCCACAAGAAGGAGATCCCCCCCCCCCGGGATCTTTAAACTGGCTGACTGACAGACAGCTACAGGGAGGATACTTGGAAGGACTGGCCAGCTTGGAGGATACAAGGCTTACTATCCAGCTTGAATTACAATTCTTGGAATAACCTGGAGGACAATGGCCTACTGAGGGAAGAAACCCCGCTGAGACTAGTATGCTTTGCACCTTGATGGACGAGTACAAGCCGTTTGTCAAGTGTACAAATGGTCGGATATCTAGATCTATTCTTTCGGATATCAACCTTCGGGTGGTTCTGGGGGAATGATCTAGAAGACCGGCTCTGCAGAGGGAACGAGCTAGGCTTCTTCTAGTAGGCAGTCTTGTCCTTAAAGGTTGGACCAAGATAATCAGCTAGTGAAGGAAGCTGCGCCTCTTCGGAGCAGGTCAGTCTGGAAAGGTGTTCTGATATCAAATGGCTGCTGATGAAGGTTGAAGAACTGGGATGAACAGAGTGAAGTTTTGGTCCTTACAATTGGCGAGTTGATGCCCTCACAATTTTATGAAAGGAATAGTATCTTCTTTTTCTTCTTTTTTTTTTTAGGTTTAAGGTTTTATTTTTTAGGTTTAAGGTTTTTTTTTTAGGTTTAAGGTCTTTTTTTTTTAGGCTTAAGGACTGGCTATGCAGGTGAAGAAACTCTGAATGATGAATGAGCGTGTCTTGTTTAAGTGGGTAAAATGATGATTGGCTTCACCAACCGGCCAAAAATTCATGCTTGGCTTCACCGTACTGCCCACTAGGCTTCGCCGACCGGCCCACACAATGACGCTTGGCTTCACCGCCTGGCCTAAAATGGCACTTGGCTTCACCACCTGGCCCACTTGGCTTCACTGCCCGGCCCAACAATAGCGCTTGGCTTCACCGCCTGGCCCGCTTGGCTTCATCGCCCGGCACAACAATGGCGCTTGGCTTCATCGCCCAGCTTACAATGGCGCTTGGCTTCACCGCCTGGCCCGCTTGGCTTCATCGCCCGGCTTATAATGGCGCTTGGCTTCACCGCCGGCAAACAATGGCGCTTGGCTTCACCGCCCGGCTTACAATGGCGCTTGGCTTCACCGCCCGGCTTACAATGGCACTTTGCTTCACCACCTGGCACGCTTGGCTTCACCGCCCGGCTTACAATGGCGCTTGGCTTCACCGCCCGGCTTATAATGGCGCTTGGCTTCATCGCCCGGCCCAACAATGGCGCTTGGCTTCACCGCCCGGCTTGCAATGGCGCTTGGCTTCACCGCCTGGCCCGCTTGGCTTTACCGCCCGGCTTACAATGGCGCTTGGCTTCACCGCCTGGCCTGCTTGGCTTCACCGCCCGGCTTACAATGACGCTTGGCTTCACCGCCTGGCCCGCTTGGCTTCACCGCCTGGCTTACAATGGCGCTTGGCTTCACCGCCCGGCTTACAATGGCGCTTGGCTTCACCGCCTGGCCCGCTTGGCTTCACCGCCTGGCCTGCTTGGCTTCACCGCCTGGCCCGCTTGGCTTCACCGCCTGGCCCGCTTGGCTTCACCGCCCGGCTTACAATGGCGCTTGGCTTCACCGCCTGGCTTACAATGGCGCTTGGCTTCACCGCCCGGCTTACAATGGCGCTTGACTTCACCGCCTGGCCCGCTTGGGTTCACCGCCCGGCTTACAATGGCGCTTGGCTTCACCGCCCGGCTTACAATGGCGCTTGGCTTCACCGCCCAGCTTATAATGGCGCTTGGCTTCATCGCCCGGCCCAACAATGGCGCTTGGCTTCACCGCCCGGCTTACAATGGCGCTTGGCTTCACCGCCTGGCCCGCTTGGCTTTACCGCCCGGCTTACAATGGCGCTTGGCTTCACCGCCCGGCTTACAATGGCGCTTGGCTTCACCGCCTGGCCCGCTTGGCTTCACCGCCTGGCTTACAATGGCGCTTGGCTTCACCGCCCGGCTTACAATGGCGCTTGGCTTTACCGCCTGGCCCGCTTGGCTTCACCGCCTGGCCTGCTTGGCTTCACCGCCTGGCCCGCTTGGCTTCACCGCCCGGCTTACAAGCGCTTGGCTTCACCGCCTGGCTTACAAGGGCGCTTGGCTTCACCGCCCGGCTTACAATGGCGCTTGGCTTCACCGCCTGGCCCGCTTGGCTTCACCGCCTGGCCTGCTTGGCTTCACCGCCTGGCCCGCTTGGCTTCACCGCCTGGCTTACAATGGCGCTTGGCTTCACCGCCTGGCTTACAATGGCGCTTGGCTTCACCGCCTGGCTTACAATGGCGCTTGGCTTCACCGCCTGGCCCGCTTGGCTTCACCGCCTGGCCCGCTTGGCTTCACCGCCCGGCTTACAATGGCGCTTGGCTTCACCGCCTGGCTTACAATGGCACTTGGCTTCACCTCCCGGCTTACAATGGCACTTGGCTTCACCGCCTGGCCCGCTTGGCTTCACCACCTGGCTTACAATGGCGCTTGGCTTCACCGCCCGGCTTACAATGGCGCTTGGCTTCATCGCCTGGACCAACAATGGTGATTGGCTTCACCGCCTGGCTTACAATGGCGCTTGGCTTCACCGCCTGGCCCGCTTGGCTTCACCGCCTGGCTTAAAATGGCGCTTGGCTTCACCGCCCGGCTTACAATGGCGCTTGGCTTTACCGCCCGGCTTACAATGGCTCTTGGCTTCACCGCCCGGCTTACAATGGCGCTTGGCTTCACCGCCCGGCCCAACAATGGCGCTTGGCTTCATCGCCCGGCCCATCAATGGCGCTTGGCTTCACCGCCTGGCTTACAATGGCGCTTGGCTTCATCGCCCGGCTTACAATGGCGCTTGGCTTCATTGCCCGGCCCAACAATAGCGCTTGGCTTCACCGCCTGGCTTACAATGGTGCTTGGCTTCACCGCCTGGCTTAAAATGGCGCTTGGCTTCACCGCCTGGCTTACAATGGCGCTTGGCTTCACCGCCTGGCCTGCTTGGCTTCACCGCCTGGCCTGCTTGGCTTCACCGCCCGGCTTACAATGGTGCTTGGCTTCAACGCCCGGCTTACAATGGCGCTTGGCTTCACCGCCCGGCTTACAATGTCGCTTGGCTTCACCGCCTGGCTTACAATGGCACTAGGCTTCACTGCCTGGCCCGCTTGGCTTTACCGCCCGGCTTACAATGGCACTTGGCTTCAACGCCTGGCCAGCTTGGCTTTACCGCCCGGCTTACAATGGCGCTTGGCTTCACCGCCTGGCCCGCTTGGCTTTACCGCCTGGCTTACAATGGCTCTTGGCTTCAACGCCTGGCCCGCTTGGCTTCACCGCCCGGCTTACAATGGCGCTTGGCTTCACCGCCCGGCTTACAATGGCGCTTGGCTTCACCGCCCGGCTTACAATGGCGCTTGGCTTCATCGCCCGGCCCAACAATGGCGCTTGGCTTCACCGCCCGGCTTACAATGGCGCTTGGCTTCACCGCCTGGCCCGCTTGGCTTTACCGCCCGGCTTACAATGGCGCTTGGCTTTACCGCCTGGCCCGCTTGGCTTCACCGCCCGGCTTACAATGGCGCTTGGCTTCACCGCCCGGCTTACAATGGCGCTTGGCTTCACCGCCCGGCTTACAATGGTGCTTGGTTTCACCGCCCGGCTTACAATGGCGCTTGGCTTCATCGCCCGGACCAACAATGGTGCTTGGCTTCACCGCCTGGCTTACAATGGCGATTGGCTTCACCGCCTGGCCCACTTGGCTTCACCGCCCGGCTTACAATGGCGGTTGGCTTCACCGCCCGGCTTACAATGGCGCTTGGCTTCACCGCCCGGCCCAACAATGGCGCTTGGCTTCACCGCCCGACTTACAATGGCGCTTGGCTTCATCGCCCGGCCCAACAATGGCGCTTGGCTTCACCGCCTGGCTTACAATGGCGCTTGGCTTCACCGCCTGGCTTACAATGGTGCTTGGCTTCACCGCCTGGCTTACAATGGCGCTTGGCTTCACCACCTGGCCTGCTTGGCTTCACCGCCAGGCCTGCTTGGCTTCACCGCCTGGCCTGCTCGGCTTCACCGCCCGGCTTACAATGGTACTTGGCTTCACCGCCCGGCTTACAATGGCGCTTGGCTTCACCGCCCGGCTTACAATGGTGCTTGGCTTCATCGCACCATTCAACAATGGCGCTTGGCTTCACAGCCCGGCTTACAATGGCGCTTGGCTTCACCGCCCGGCCTACAATGGCGCTGGGCTTCACCGCCTGGACCACTTGGCTTTACCGCCCGGCACAATAATGGCGCTTGGCTTCACCGCCTGGCCCGCTTGGCTTTACCGCCCGGCACAATAATGGCACTTGGCTTCATCGCCCGGTCCAAAAATGGCGCTAGGCTTCACCGCCCGGCTTACAATGGCGCTTGGCTTCACTGCCTGGCCCACTTGGCTTCACCGCCCGGCTTACAATGGCGCTTGGCTTCACCGCCTGGCAAAACAATGACCCTTGGCTTCACCACTGAATTTCAAATATCATCAGTCACGACTGACTAGTAATAGGCTAGCTGTAGTGAGGGAAGTTGGCCGAAAGCTATTTCAGTACGAAGGGCAACCTCTGGCGCGGCGGAAAAACCCGTAAGTTCAATGCCCAGAAAACTGAAGTAGGTTTCAAATTGCTTCTCTCAGTAATCCAACTCAAATACAAGTCATGACTGATCTTAATAGACTAGCTGTAGTGAGGGAAGTTGGCCGAAAGCTATTTCAGTAAGAAGGGCAACCTCTGGCGTGGCGGAAAAACCCGTAAGTTCAATGCCCAGAAAACTGAAGTAGGTTTCAAATTGCTTCTCTAAGTAATCCAACTCAAATACAAGTCATGACTGATCTTAATAGGCTAGCTGTAGTGAGGGAAGTTGGCCGAAAGCTATTTCAGTAGGAAGGGCAACCTCTGGCGCGGCGGAAAAACCCGTAAGTTCAATGCCCAGAAAACTGAAGTAGGTTTCAAATTGCTTCTCTAGGTAATCCAACTCAAATACAAGTCATGACTGATCTTAATAGGCTAGCTGTAGTGAGGGAAGTTGGCCGAAAGCTATTTCAGTACGAAGGGCAACCTCTGGCGCGGCGGAAAAACCCGTAAGTTCAATGTCCAGAAAACTGAAGTAGGTTTCAAATTGCTTCTCTAAGTAATCCTACTCAAATACAAGTCATGACTGATCTTAATA
Organism: Palaemon carinicauda; assembly: GCF_036898095.1. Classification (NCBI taxonomy): domain Eukaryota; kingdom Metazoa; phylum Arthropoda; class Malacostraca; order Decapoda; family Palaemonidae; genus Palaemon; species Palaemon carinicauda. Next base: position 170,410,039 of record NC_090730.1, read on the forward strand.
GGCTAGCTGTAGTGAGGGAAGTTGGCCGAAAGCTATTTTAGTAAGAAGGGCAACCTCTGGCGCGGCGGAAAAACCCGTAAGTTCAATGCCCAGAAAACTGAAGTAGGTTTCAAATTGCTTCTCTAAGTAATCCAACTCAAATACAAGTCATGACTGATCTTAATAGGCTAGCTGTAGTGAGGGAAGTTGGCCGAAAGCTATTTCAGTAGGAAGGGCAACCTCTGGCGCGGCGGAAAAACCCGTAAGTTCAATGTCCAGAAAACTGAAGTAGGTTTCAAATTGCTTCTCTAAGTAATCCTACTCAAATACAAGTCATGACTGATCTTAATAGGCTAGCTGTAGTGAGGGAAGTTGGCCGAAAGCTATTTTAGTAAGAAGGGCAACCTCTGGCGCGGCGGAAAAACCCGTAAGTTCAATGCCCAGAAAACTGAAGTAGGTTTCAAATTGCTTCTCTAAGTAATCCAACTCAAATACAAGTCATGACTGATCTTAATAGGCTAGCTGTAGTGAGGGAAGTTGGCCGAAAGCTATTTTAGTAAGAAGGGCAACCTCTGGCGCGGCGGAAAAACCCGTAAGTTCAATGCCCAGAAAACTGAAGTAGGTTTCAAATTGCTTCTCTAAGTAATCCAACTCAAATACAAGTCATGACTGATCTTAATAGGCTAGCTGTAGTGAGGGAAGTTGGCTGAAAGCTATTTCAGTAGGAAGGACAACCTCTGGCGCGGCGGAAAAACCCGTAAGTTCAATGCCCAGAAAACTGAAGTAGGTTTCAAATTGCTTCTCTAAGTAATCCAACTCAAATACAAGTCATGACTGATCTTAATAGGCTAGCTGTAGTGAGGGAAGTTGGTCGAAAGCTATTTCAGTAGGAAGGGCAACCTCTGGCGCGGCGGAAAAACCCGTAAGTTCAATGCCCAGAAAACTGAAGTAGGTTTCAAATTGCTTCTCTAAGTAATCCAACTCAAATACATGTCATGAATGATCTTAATAGGCTAGCTGTAGTGAGGGAAGTAGGCCGAAAGCTATTTCAGTACGAAGGGCAACCTCTGGCGCGGCGGAAAAACCCGTAAGTTCAATGCCCAGAAAACTGAAGTAGGTTTCAAATTTCTTCCCTTATTCTTCCAACTCAAATATAAGTCATGAATTATCATAATACATTTATGAAGTACTGATGAATTATGAATTGAGATGAAAAGGAAATAAAAAAAAAGAGGGAAGGAAGAAAGGGTCGTGGGAACCAAGCCTGCCATAATGGATATGGGCAAAACCCACCTGATGAGCTCTTTGGTGAGAGCGAAACCCTTATGTATGTCACTTTGGTAGTGGTATGTATGCTATTGATTAATTTTTATATATTTATTCATATATATATATATATATATATATATATATATATATATATATATATATATATATATATATGTATATATATATATATATATATATATATATATATATATATATATATATATATATATATATATATATATATATATATATATGACATATTCACACACATGGCATTCTGGTAGAAGGGAGTGTATAATTAGAATCCCATTGATGGTTAAGTGTTGGCCTTCAAATGGCGATGCTTACAGCTCCATCTATTATGAGATGGCCGTAGCTCCTCTCCTTCTGAACAATGTGTGTTCCATCAAATCATTCCGTATGAGAGGGTTTCTGGTCGTGGACATCAATATAATGTTGGTTTACCCAGAGGAAATATGTGAATCACGACACCCTGAAGATGTACGCAAGCCAGTAGAAATCGGGGGTCAATGAACGAACATTATATTGATATCCATGACGAGAAACCCTCTCATACAGAATGATTTGATGGAACACACATTGTTCAGAAGGAGAGGAACGAAGGCCAGCTCATGATAGCTCAAGCTGTAAGCATCGCCATTTAAAGGCCAACACTTAACATTCAATGGGATTCTAGTCATACACTCCCTTCAAGATGAAAGCAATATGGATAATCTCTGTGGTGGTGTATGTGCCTGCTTATGTGTCTAAGTGTGTAAGCACATGTGTAAGTGTGTATAGTAAATAATCAACAATTATCCTTTTCTTAATCTAGGGATTTTTTAAATTTGTAATAGTTTAAATTTCCAATTTTTAGTTTTATATAGAATATATTTTTAAAATATTCAATTATAATTTTTGTAGAACCTCATACATAAAATTAGTCTAAAGGGTATATTAATCTACAGATTGGTGATGGTGGGAGATTTTTGTCTGATCGCTCACAGCAAACCAACCTAGTATGGGTGACCCTGACTAGTATAGCTATGCAATATGTTCTAGCCACTGCAGATTGGTGATGGTGGGAGATTTTCATATGATCGCTCACCGCAAGCGAACCTATAATGCATAGAATGGTTTATGTGATAGTCCGTATTTCATAATTTCAGATTGGAAGTTGAGAAACTTGTACAGTTTCTGAAAACATTTGACAGATGTTGGAGTAAGATTCAGAAGTTTTCAGAATTCAAGTCCTTAGTTCCGAGAAAGGGTTGTGATGGCCGATGTGGTAACGTCCCTGACTGCTGAACGCCAGACTGCGGTTCGAGTACCGCTCAAGCTCGTTAGTTTCTTTGGTCCCTGTAACCTAACCATTCTTGAGAGCTAAGGATGGGGGGTTTGGGGAGGCTAACCTACAGGTCTATCTGCTGAGTCATCAGCAGCCATTGCCTGACCCTCCTTGGTCCTAGCTTTGGGTGGGGAGGGGGCTTGGGCGCTGATTATATGCATATATATAGTCACTCTCTAGGGCATTGTCCTGCTTGATAGGGCAATGTCACTGTCTCTTTCCTCTGTCATCGTGAGTGACCTTTAAATGTCTTTTCTGTTTGTATCTAGAGACATTTTACAGATGTTGGAATGAGATTCAGTTTTCTAAATGAATTCCTTGATTTCTTTTACCTTAATGTAGACTTTATATATATATATATATATATATATATATATATATATATATATATATATATATATATACAAATATATACATATATATATACATACAAATATATACATATATATATATATATATATATATATATATATATATATATACACATACATACCAAAAAATGGGTAATCCAGTTTCTATGAAACCAATATATTGGTTTTAATTTCCCTTATCAACAATATTGGAAACCTTACTGTATGCTGAATAAAAGTAAAAGAAAAAAAAATCTAAGGAAATAACATCCCCTGATAAAGTATATGGAAAAGGGCGCCCTTCAGCAACTGCTAAATTCGCTGCCTTTTTTTTCAATTTATCCTTATATTTTCCATCTCATGAAAAAATTCCCTGTGGTTTATTTCCAATCTA
>NC_090730.1:170420878-170460878 GCF_036898095.1 Palaemon carinicauda
ATATATATATGTGTGTGTGTGTGTGTGTGTGTGTATGTAATAATAATAATAATAATAATAATAATAATAACTTCCCTAGTACTTACTAAGTATGCATATATACAGTATATTATATATATATATATATATATATATATATATATGTGTGTGTGTGTGTGTGTGTGTGTATGTATGCATATATATAAACATACACACACATATATATTTATATATATATATATATATATATATATATATATGCATGTGAATATATATATATATATATATATATATATATATACATGCATGTGAATATATATATATATATATATATATATATATATATATATATATATATAATGCTCTTAATGTCTAGAGATGATGTACCCAATCTTAAGAAGACAACAACAACAAAAACAACAACAACATCAACAACAATAATAATAATAATGGCATATGAGATTTATGTGTGAAATTTTCTTTAACCGAAAAGGATTTTTTTCCGGCTTCCGAGATTTCTTGGCGAAGCTGAACCAAAACGTTTCGGTTTCTAAAGAGCTGAAAAAAAATGTCAAATTTCTTCAAAATTTTTTGATTTAGAGAAACTCTATACCAATTTAAAAGACTTCATTTGTTGCACAAGAAAATGACAATAAAATCTATTAGTGAATTTAACTTTCGATGTAAATAAATCTTTTATATTTCATCTTTTTTCGGTAAAAGTTTTTCGAGAATTTCTCCTTGCAAAGGATGAAAAGAGAGTGTTCAATGGCTGAGAATCTTACGACTGAGTTTCTTAAATCGATAATAAAAGCCACAGGAGTTCCCCCAATTCCCCCCCCCTCCCTCCCCTCGAGCAGAAGAGGGGGAATTTCCCTCCCTGAGCAGCTCAGGGTTTCTCTGGGAGCCAACGATATCGTCTCCGGAGTCTTCAACAATTCCTCTTGTCTTTCCGTTAAGTCTCCAAGAGGATTCCGAATCCAAAAGGATCTCCGGGAAAGTGTGAGTTTCTAATATTATAGCTGAAAAAAGAAGAAGAATCTAGTCATCTATCATATAGATTTTTGAAAGCAATTCAAAATGAATAAAAGTTTTGTAGGAGCATTCAACATTTCAGGCAGAATCCAACAAGGAGGAACTGGCAAGATGTCCCAGTTTACTACTGGCCATCTTCAACTTAAGAGGACACTTGGCGGTGTGGTTTTCACAGAACCACAAAAGGAAGGATCCTTAATGTATAGGATGACCTCTTGGATGAGGTCTAAGGACCCCTTCAACTCTGAGGGCGGGATGGAGGAGAAGGTGGAAGGAGGGCCCCAAGAGGAAGAGAATCAGAAAAGAGAAGAGCTGAAGGAGAAGGAGGATATCCAAAAGACATTTGAGGAACGCATCGGTTTCCTGCAGAAAGAACTGGAAGCAGCTTTTGCCGAGATCAGTCTAAGAAAGGAAGAACAATCTAAATTCTTAGAGGAGAATGAAGAGCTGAGAGCAGAGAATCAGCATCTCAGTAACATCATCAGAAGTCTTCAAATCGATAACCAAATCGATATGGAAAATTTGACGACAAAGAATGACGACCTAGACCGCACAAACGAACATCTAAAAAAGGAAATCTGCAATCAAAAAGTTATCCTGGAACAATGTAAAAATGAATTAAAGGAAAAAGAAAAAGAAAATATTAAAATCAAAGAAAAATTGGATAAAGTTCGCCAGAACAAAAGGAAACTGGAAATATTCACTGAAAAGAAAATGGAAGTATTAAAGCAGATTTCAGAACAGAAGCAGGAATTGGAAGAGAGCCTCAATGAGGCAAAAATAAATGATCTCCTCAGGAATGAGCGCTACAAAGGAATTTTACAAGAGTTAGAAAATTACAAAAAAGAAAATTTGAAATTGGATGACTTGGAGCAAAAAAACATCCTATTGAGTCAAGAACTGGAAACATTCAAATCTGAAAAAAATGTTGGTCTCAAGGACGAGCTGCTTGCGGCAAATGAGATCATCCCTTCACTCAAGGAGGAACTTGAAGAGGGAGATAAGACGAAAGAAGAAAACAAACCTCATATGACGAAACTGAGACTTAACAAGACAAGTTTAAAAATGGATATTAAGGATGTTCAGAAGGATGTCCAAAAGGATGACAGAGACAATAAAAGTGAGGAGAAAGTAGTCGAGGCACAGGATCAGGATACCAACGGACGTAAGGCTGAGAAGGAGGAAGTTGGAGGCTCATCTGGTGTGGGTCAGGTGCTTGGCTGGCTACTAGCCTCAAAAGGCGCTCTCCATGGCACCAGCAACACCCAGGAAGAGCAGCTCAAAAAGGAAATTTCCACGGACGAGGAGAACGAGGAGAAGGAGGAGGAGGACAAGGAGAAGGAGAAGGAGGAGGAGGAGAAGGAGGAGAAGGAGGAGGAGGAGAAGGAGGAAGAGGAGAAGGAGAAGGAGGAGAAGGAGAAGGAGGAGGAGGAGAAGGAGGAGAAGGAGGAGAAGGAGAAGGAGAAGGAGGAGAAGGAGGAGGAGGAGAAGGAGGAGGAGGAGAGGAAGGAGGAGGAGGAGAAGAAAAAGGAAGAAAAGATTAAAAAAACTACACGAAAACTTATCGTGTTTGACCTGGAACCCGAGAAGCCCAAAAGGGCCATCTCCTCATCCGACAGTAGTCACATCACCTTCCAAGGTGAAAAGGTTAGAGTGACCACCACAAGGGACTCTGGCCTCAACAGGTACGTGACTGTCGACTTGCATGTGCCCAGGAGGTTCCACAGAGCCATATATGGAGTGGAAGGAAGGACGCTGATGGAAATCACCCGCCACAGTGGAGTCAGCTTAATAGATATGCCACGAAGGCACGAATATAGTCATTCAATCACCATCAGTGGTACTATTAAGCAGGTTCAGTTAGCAGCTGATCATATCGAATGGCTTCTGAAGAGTCTCACCGGCACTTAAATATTTCGATCAGCAAATGGATAAAAATGAAAAACACAAAAAAAATAAAAAAAATAAAAAATCCCAAAAAAAATAAAAAAATAAAAAATCCCAAAAAAGAAGAAAAAATGAAAATACCAAAAAAAGTTTTAAACATGAGAATATTTTTGCCATATTAGTTTAATTTCAGTTTATTTTGTGAGGGTAAGGAGATTCAGCCGAGTTTTACCAGGACCAAATCTTCAAATAATTGTGCTAAATCCAATCACATCCACAGGAAGGAGATCCCCTCCCCCCCGGGATCTTTAAACTGGCTGACTGACAGACAGCTACAGGGAGGATACTTGGAAGGACTGGCCAGCTTGGAGGATACAAGGCTTACTATCCAGCTTGAATTACAATTCTTGGAATAACCTGGAGGACAATGGCCTACTGAGGGAAGAAACCCCGCTGAGACTAGTATGCTTTGCACCTTGATGGACGAGTACAAGCCGTTTGTCAAGTGTACAAATGGTCGGATATCTAGATCTATTCTTTCGGGTATCAACCTTCGGGTGGTTCTGGGGGAATGATCTAGAAGACCGGCTCTGCAGAGGGAACGAGCTAGGCTTCTTCTAGTAGGCAGTCTTGTCCTTAAAGGTTGGACCAAGATAATCAGCTAGTGAAGGAAGCTGCGCCTCTTCGGAGCAGGTCAGTCTGGAAAGGTGTTCTGATATCAAATGGCTGCTGATGAAGGTTGAAGAACTGGGATGAACAGAGTGAAGTTTTGGTCCTTACAATTGGCGAGTTGATGCCCTCACAATTTTATGAAAGGAATAGTATCTTCTTTTTCTTCTTTTTTTTTTAGGTTTAAGGTTTTTTTTTTTAGGTTTAAGGTTTTTTTTTTTAGGTTTAAGATTTTTTTTTAGGTTTAAGGTCTTTTTTTTTAGGCTTAAGGACTGGCTATGCAGGTGAAGAAACTCTGAATGATGAATGAGCGTGTCTTGTTTAAGTGGGTAAAATGACGATTGGCTTCACCAACCGGCCAAAAATTGATGCTTGGCTTCACCGTACTGCCCACTAGGCTTCGCCGACCGGCCCACACAATGACGCTTGGCTTCACCGCCTGGCCTAAAATGGCACTTGGCTTCACCACCTGGCCCACTTGGCTTCACTGCCCGACCCAACAATAGCGCTTGGCTTCACCGCCTGGCCCGCTTGGCTTCATCGCCCGGCACAACAATGGCACTTGGCTTCATCGCCCAGCTTACAATGGCGCTTGGCTTCACCGCCTGGCCCGCTTGGCTTCATCGCCCGGCTTATAATGGCGCTTGGCTTCACCGCCGGCAAACAATGGCGCTTGGCTTCACCGCCCGGCTTACAATGGCGCTTGGCTTCACCGCCCGGCTTACAATGGCACTTGGCTTCACCGCCTGGCCCGCTTGGCTTCACCGCCCGGCTTACAATGGCGCTTGGCTTCACCGCCCGGCTTATAATGGCGCTTGGCTTCATCGCCCGGCCCAACAATGGCGCTTGGCTTCACCGCCCAGCTTACAATGGCGCTTGGCTTCAACGCCTGGCCCGCTTGGCTTTACCGCCCGGCTTACAATGGCGCTTGGCTTCACCGCCTGGCCCGCTTGGCTTCACCGCCCGGCTTACAATGGCGCTTGGCTTCACCGCCTGGCCCGCTTGGCTTCACCGCCTGGCTTACAATGGCGCTTGGCTTCACCGCCCGGCTTAAAATGGCGCTTGGCTTCACCGCCTGGCCCGCTTGGCTTCACCGCCTGGCCTGCTTGGCTTCACCGCCTGGCCCGCTTGGCTTCACCGCCTGGCTTACAATGGCGCTTGGCTTCACCGCCTGGCTTACAATGGCGCTTGGCTTCACCGCCTGGCTTACAATGGCGCTTGGCTTCACCGCCTGGCTTAAAATGGAGCTTGGCTTCACCGCCTGGCCAGCTTGGCTTCACCGCCTGGCCAGCTAGGCTTCACCGCCTGGCCAGCTTGGCTTCACCGCCTGGCTTACAATGGCACTTGGCTTCACCTCCCGGCTTACAATGGTGCTTGGCTTCACCGCCTGGCCCGCTTGGCTTCACCACCTGGCTTACAATGGCGCTTGGCTTCACTGCCCGGCTTACAATGGCGCTTGGCTTCACCGCCCGGCTTACAATGGCGCTTGGCTTCATCGCCCGGACCAACAATGGTGCTTGGCTTCACCGCCTGGCTTACAATGGCGCTTGGCTTCACCGCCTGGCTTAAAATGGCGCTTGGCTTCACCGCCCGGCTTACAATGGCGCTTGGCTTCACCGCCCGGCTTACAATGGCGCTTGGCTTCACCGCCCGGCTTACAATGGCGCTTGGCTTCACCGCCCGGCCCAACAATGGCGCTTGGCTTCATCGCCCGGCCCAACAATGGCGCTTGGCTTCACCGCCTGGCTTACAATGGCGCTTGGCTTCATCGCCCGGCTTACAATGGCGCTTGGCTTCACCGCCTGGCCTGCTTGGCTTCACCGCCTGGCCTGCTTGGCTTCACCGCCCGGCTTACAATGGTGCTTGGCTTCAACGCCCGGCTTACAATGGCGCTTGGCTTCACCGCCCGGCTTACAATGTAGCTTGGCTTCACCGCCCGGCTTACAATGGCACTAGGCTTCACTGCCTGGCCCGCTTGGCTTTACCGCCCGGCTTACAATGGCGCTTGGCTTCAACGCCTGGCCAGCTTGGCTTTACCGCCCAGCTTACAATGGCGCTTGGCTTCACCGCCTGGCGCGCTTGGCTTTACCGCCCGGCTTACAATGGCTCTTGGCTTCACCGCCTGGCCCGCTTGGCTTCACCGCCTGGCCCGCTTGGCTTCACCGCCCGGCTTACAATGGCGCTTGGCTTCACCGCCCGGCTTACAATGGCGCTTGGCTTCACCGCCCGGCTTACAATGGCGCTTGGCTTCATCGCCCGGCCCAACAATGGCGCTTGGCTTCACCGCCCGGCTTACAATGGCGCTTGGCTTCAACGCCTGGCCCGCTTGGCTTTACCGCCCGGCTTACAATGGCGCTTGGCTTCACCGCCCGGCTTACAATGGCGCTTGGCTTCATCGCCCGGCCCAACAATGGCGCTTGGCTTCACCGCCCGGCTTACAATGGCGCTTGGCTTCACCGCCTGGCCCACTTGGCTTTACCGCCCGGCTTACAATGGCGCTTGGCTTTACCGCCTGGCCCGCTTGGCTTCACCGCCCGGCTTACAATGGCGCTTGGCTTCACTGCCCGGCTTACAATGGCGCTTGGCTTCACCGCCCGGCTTACAATGGCGCTTGGCTTCACCGCCCGGCTTACAATGGCGCTTGGCTTCACCGCCCGGCTTACAATGGCGCTTGGCTTCACCGCCCGGCTTACAATGGCGCTTGGCTTCACCGCCCGGCTTACAATGGCGCTTGGCTTCACCGCCCGGCTTACAATGGCGCTTGGCTTCACCGCCCGGCTTACAATGGCGCTTGGCTTCACCGCCCGGACTAACAATGGTGCTTGGCTTCACCGCCTGGCTTAAATGGCGATTGGCTTCACCCCCTGGCCCGCTTGGCTTCACCGCCCGGCTTACAATGGCGCTTGGCTTCACTGCCCGGCTTACAATGGCGCTTGGCTTCACCGCCCGGCCCAACAATGGCGCTTGGCTTCATCGCCCGGCCCAACAATGGCGCTTGGCTTCACCGCCCGGCTTACAATGGCGCTTAGCTTCATCGCCCGACTTACAATGGCGCTTGGCTTCATCGCCCGGCCCAACAATGGCGCTTGGCTTAACCGCCTGGCTTACAATGGCGCTTGGCTTCACCGCCTGGCTTACAATGGCGCTTGGCTTCACCGCCTGGCCTGCTTGGCTTCACCGCCTGGCCTGCTTGGCTTCACCGCCTGGCCTGCTCGGCTTCACCGCCCGGCTTACAATGGTACTTGGCTTCACCGCCCGGCTTACAATGGCGCTTGGCTTCATCGCCCGGCTTACAATCGTGCTTGGCTTCATCGCACCATTCAACAATGGCGCTTGGCTCCACAGCCCGGCTTACAATGGCGCTTGGCTTCACCGCCCGGCCTACAATGGCGCTGGGCTTCACCGCCTGGACCACTTGGCTTTACCGCCCGGCACAATAATGGCGCTAGGCTTCACCGCCTGGCCCGCTTGGCTTTACCGCCCGGCACAATAATGGCGCTTGGCTTCATCGCCCGGTCCAAAAATGGCGCTAGGCTTCACCGCCCGGCTTACAATGGCGCTTGGCTTCACTGCCTGGCCCGCTTGGCTTCACCGCCCGGCTTACAATGGCGCTTGGCTTCACCGCCTGGCCCGCTTGGCTTTACCGCCCGGCACAATAATGACGCTTGGCTTCACCGCCAGGCCTAAATATGATGCTTGGCTTCACCGCCTGGCAAAACAATGACCCTTGGCTTCACCACTGAATTTCAAATATCATCAGTCACGACTGACTAGTAATAGGCTAGCTGTAGTGAGGGAAGTTGGCCGAAAGCTATTTCAGTACGAAGGGCAACCTCTGGCGCGGCGGAAAAACCCGTAAGTTCAATGCCCAGAAAACTGAAGTAGGTTTCAAATTGCTTCTCTAAGTAATCTAACTCAAATACAAGTCATGACTGATCTTAATAGGCTAGCTGTAGTGAGGGAAGTTGGCTGAAAGCTATTTCAGTAGGAGGGGCAACCTCTGGCGCGGCGGAAAAACCCGTAAGTTCAATGCCCAGAAAACTGAAGTAGGTTTCAAATTGCTTCTCTAAGTAATCCAACTCAAATACAAGTCATGACTGATCTTAATAGGCTAGCTGTAGTGAGGGAAGTTGGCCGAAAGCTATTTCAGTACGAAGGGCAACCTCTGGCGCGGCAGAAAAACCCGTAAGTTCAATGCCCAGAAAACTGAAGTAGGTTTCAAATTGCTTCTCTAAGTAATCCAACTCAAATACAAGTCATGACTGATCTTAATAGGCTAGCTGTAGAGAGGGAAGTTGGCCGAAAGCTATTTTAGTAAGAAGGGCAACCTCTGGCGCGGCGGAAAAACCCGTAAGTTCAATGCCCAGAAAACTGAAGTACGTTTCAAATTGCTTCTCTAAGTAATCCAACTCAAATACAAGTCATGACTGATCTTAATAGGCTAGCTGTAGTGAGGGAAGTTGGCCGAAAGCTATTTCAGTAGGAAGGGCAACCTCTGGCGCGGCGGAAAAACCCGTAAGTTCAATGCCCAGAAAACTGAAGTAGGTTTCAAATTGCTTCTCTAAGTAATCCTACTCAAATACAAGTCATGACTGATCTTAATAGGCTAGCTGTAGTGAGGGAAGTTGGCCGAAAGCTATTTCAGTAGGAAGGGCAACCTCTGGCGCGGCGGAAAAACCCGTAAGTTCAATGCCCAGAAAACTGAAGTAGGTTTCAAATTGCTTCTCTAAGTAATCCAACTCAAATACAAGTCATGACTGATCTTAATAGGCTACCTGTAGAGAGGGAAGTTGGCCGAAAGCTATTTCAGTACGAAGGGCAACCTCTGGCGCGGCGGAAAAACCCGTAAGTTCAATGCCCAGAAAACTGAAGTACGTTTCAAATTGCTTCTCTAAGTAATCCAACTCAAATACAAGTCATGACTGATCTTAATAGGCTAGCTGTAGTGAGGGAAGTTGGCCGAAAGCTATTTCAGTAGGAAGGGCAACCTCTGGCGCGGCGGAAAAACCCGTAAGTTCAATGCCCAGAAAACTGAAGTAGGTTTCAAATTGCTTCTCTAAGTAATCCTACTCAAATACAAGTCATGACTGATCTTAATAGGCTAGCTGTAGTGAGGGAAGTTGGCCGAAAGCTATTTCAGTAGGAAGGGCAACCTCTGGCGCGGCGGAAAAACCCGTAAGTTCAATGCCCAGAAAACTGAAGTAGGTTTCAAATTGCTTCTCTAAGTAATCCTACTCAAATACAAGTCATGACTGATCTTAATAGGCTAGCTGTAGTGAGGGAAGTTGGCCGAAAGCTATTTTAGTAAGAAGGGCAACCTCTGGCGCGGCGGAAAAACCCGTAAGTTCAATGCCCAGACAACTGAAGTAGGTTTCAAATTGCTTCTCTAAGTAATCCAACTCAAATACAAGTCATGACTGATCTTAATAGGCTAGCTGTAGTGAGGGAAGTTGGCCGAAAGCTATTTCAGTAGGAAGGGCAACCTCTGGCGCGGCGGAAAAACCCGTAAGTTCAATGCCCAGAAAACTGAAGTAGGTTTCAAATTGCTTCTCTAAGTAATCCTACTCAAATACAAGTCATGACTGATCTTAATAGGCTAGCTGTAGTGAGGGAAGTTGGCCGAAAGCTATTTTAGTAAGAAGGGCAACCTCTGGCGCGGCGGAAAAACCCGTAAGTTCAATGCCCAGAAAACTGAAGTAGGTTTCAAATTGCTTCTCTAAGTAATCCTACTCAAATACAAGTCATGACTGATCTTAATAGGCTAGCTGTAGTGAGGGAAGTTGGCCGAAAGCTATTTCAGTACGAAGGGCAACCTCTGGCGCGGCGGAAAAACCCGTAAGTTCAATGCCCAGAAAACTGAAGTAGGTTTCAAATTTCTTCCCTTATTCTTCCGACTCAAATATAAGTCATGAATTATCATAATACATTTATGAAGTACTGATGAATTATGAATTGAGATGAAAAGGAAATAAAAAAAAGAGGGAAGGAAGAAAGGGTCGTGGGAACCAAGCCTGCCATAATGGATGTGGGCAAAACCCACCTGATGAGCTCTTTGGTCAGAGCGAAACCCTTATGTATGTCACTTTGGTAGTGGTATGTATGAATTGATTAATTTTTATATATTTATTCATATATATATATATATATATATATATATATATATATATATGTATATATATATATATATATATATATATATATATATATATATATATATATATATATATGACATATTCACACACATGGCATTCTGGTAGAAGGGAGTGTATAATTCGAATCCCATTGATGGTTAAGTGTTGGCCTTCAAATGGCGATGCTTACAGCTCCATCTATTATGAGATGGCCGTAGCTCCTCTCCTTCTGAACAATGTGTGTTCCATCAAATCATTCCGTATGAGAGGGTTGCTGGTCGTGGACATCAATATAATGTTGGTTTACCCAGAGGAAATATATGAATCACGACACCCTGAAGATGTACGCAAGCCAGTAGAAATCGGGGGTCAATGAACGAACATTATATTGATATCCATGACGAGAAACCCTCTCATACAGAATGATTTGATGGAACACACATTGTTCAGAAGGAGAGGAACGAAGGCCAGCTCATGATAGCTCAAGCTGTAAGCATCGCCATTTAAAGGCCAACACTTAACATTCAATGGGATTCTAGTCATACACTCCCTTCAAGATGAAAGCAATATGGATAATCTCTGTGGTGGTGTATGTGCCTGCTTATGTGTCTAAGTGTGTAAGCACATGTGTAAGTGTGTATAGTAAATAATCAACAATTATCCTTTTCTTAATCTAGGGATTTTTTAAATTTGTAATAGTTTAAATTTCCAATTTTTAGTTTTATATAGAATATATTTTTAAAATATTCAGTTATAATTTTTGTAGAACCTCATACATAAAATGAGTCTAAAGTGTATATTAATCTACAGATTGGTGATGGTGTGAGATTTTTGTCTGATCGCTCACAGCAAACCAACCTAGTATGGGTGACCCTGACTAGTATAGCTATGCAATATGTTCTAGCCACTGCAGATTGGTGATGGTGGGAGATTTTCATCTGATCGCTCACCGCAAGCGAACCTATAGTGCATCGAATGGTTTATGTGATAGTGAGTATTTCATAATTTCAGATTGGAAGTTGAGAAACTTGTACAGTTTCTGAAAACATTTGACAGATGTTGGAATAAGATTCAGAAGTTTTCAGAATCCAAGTCCTTAAATCAGATTTAGGGTTGTGATGGCCGATGTGGTAACGTCCCTGACTGCTGAACGCCAGACTGCGGTTCGAGTACCGCTCAAGCTCGTTAGTTTCTTTGGTCCCTGTAACCTAACCATTCTTGAGAGCTACGGATGGGGGGTTTGGGGAGGCTAACCTACAGGTCTATCTGCTGAGTCATCAGCAGCCATTGCCTGACCCTCCTTGGTCCTAGCTTTGGGTGGGGAGGGGGCTTGGGCGCTGATTATATGCATATATATAGTCACTCTCTAGGGCATTGTCCTGCTTGATAAGGCAATGTCACTGTCACTTTCCTCTGTCATCGTGAGTGACCTTTAAATGTATTTTCTGTTTGTATCTATTTTTTTGTTTCATGTTAATCTATTTACCTTTTCATCTACTTTCATTCTATAATAGAATCTAAACTTTTATTTTGAAATATCGGTTTTTATTTTTCAATATTACCATACAAAAAATATTTGAAATGTTGAATATGTTTTCTAATCGAAACAGAGACCCAATTTGAAAATGGGTAAAAATTTATAGTTTATATAGGTAATATTTATTTTAATGTTGTCACTGTTCTTAAAATATTTCATTTTACTTTATTTTATTATTATTATTTATTCATTATTTATTTTTCCCTGTTTGCTTTCATCACTGGGCTATTTTTCCTGTTGGGGCCCCTGGGCTTATAGCATCCTGCTTTTCCAACTAGGGTTGTAGCTTAACAAGTAATAATAATAATAATAATAATAATAATAATAATAATAATAATAATAATAAAGTGTTTTAATGTTCAAACCTTCATGTTTATGTGGAATGTTATTTTACTGCTTTGTTACCTGATATTATATCAAGGCTATATTTCCTAAAACAAAAACTTGGGTTTTCAACCATTGTAAAATTTACTCTGTTCTAAATGTTCGATTAGTATGTTGCATTTCATAATATATATATATATATATATATATATATATATATATATATATAATCATCCTAATTATTTGTGGAATTCGGTGAGAAAATTCCAGATGAAATTTGACTAATTACAAGTGGAATTCGTCTAATGAATTTCATATGAAATTTGAACAGTATGAAATTGTTAGAGACGACTGGCGAAATCTAACCGAGGCCCTTTGCGTCAACGGGCGTAGGAGATGATGATGATGATGATAAAATGGTTTTTATGCTACATCAGCAATTGGCCAAAGTACCAGACCTCTATAGAACTTGGAAATACTTATTTTGATACGTGGCCACAACTAATGAAAATCAATGGAATTTATATTTACTTGTAAGAGCCAATTGCCATTCGGATCACATAATACGCACTCACAAATCAAGAGTTCAGGAAAAGCTTTTTTAAAGAAAAATCTGTGGATGATTTTGAAATGTGAAGGAGTTGGTGTAAAGATAAAGTTAAAAAAAACCACCAAAAAAATTATATATTAATATCATAAAAGACGAAAATAACGCATCTTCCTTTCACGTGAAGGATGACAAAAATAACGTTAAGGTTTGTAATAGTCTACCATAGGTATTTCCCGTCCAATACATTTTCTGTAAATAATTAATTTTGTTACGTTTTCTATGAGTTCAAAGCATCCTGGACATACAAGGACTATGCTACTGTGCAATATATGGGGCGAACTACAATGAGATCGAATTGTAAAATTATATCACAATATCAATTTCATTGTTTCTGTTTTTTTTCATCCTCAATTTCAGGGGAACACAGAAATCTATATAAATGCCAAAGGGATACAGAAGAACAAAACATTTTTTTTCGTGGACCTTATCATGGTTATCCCTATCTCACACACACACACACACACACACACACTAACTATATATATATATATATATATATATATATATATATATATATATATATATATATATATATATATATATATATAGGCAGAACATGTAGGCCTAATGAGAACGACAGATAATATATGGACAAAACGAATACCAGGGGAAGGAAGAAAAGACGATGGATTGACGATCTGAGAAAATTAGCGGGTATAAATTAAGTGATTTGAAATGTTATGGCATCCTAACATCGAAGGTCAATGACGCCGATATTTTTTTGTTGTAAAGAAAAAAAAAATATTCAATTTAAAATAAAAAATATGAATTGACAAAATAAGAAACTTTGCTGGTATAGGCTGGCATAGAGACCATAAACAGACAGTAGTGGAAGGACATATGGTCTGAGGCCTTTGTCCTGCAGTGAACTAGCAATGGTTGATGATGATGATATATGGGTATTACGGATTACAACAGGATCCTTCTTTACGACCATTAATCAAATAACAAGTCACCATTATTCCACACTGATGTCCTTCAAAAGTCCTACATTTCAAGGTTTAGGGACGCTCATGAATGACAAAGACAAGAGACAGTGACATTGCCCTTGCAAGCAGGACAATGCCCTAGAGACTGGCCTTTCTATATATATATATATATATATATATATATATATATATATATATATATATATATATATATATATATAAATATACACACATACATATATATATATATATATATATACATATATATTTATATATATATATATATATATATATATATATATATATACACATGTGTGTGTTCAGGACCAAAGACCCCTCTCCACCCAAACTAAGACCAGGGAGGGTCACGCAATGGCTGCTGATGACTAAGCAGGTAGACCTATAGGCTCCACCAAACCCCTCCCCCCATCCCTCACAAGGATGGTGAGAATGCAGACACTAAAGGAACTAACAAGTTTAAGCAGGACTCGAACCCCAGTCTAGGAAACACCAGGCAGACCCGTTACCAATAGGCCACAACATTTCCCCTTTAGATAAAGGCTACTCCAGATTGGTTTGATATTGTTAATTAACTAAACCCGTATAATCACATTAGCCTTATTATGTACCAGGAAGATATTACTATTACTTATTAACACTGAACTTCATTTGTGCTGATTATCAATTATTCAATTTGTCAAGCAAAAATTGTGTACTTTATTGCCAATGAATGAAATATTTAACATGAACATTTTAATAGACTAATGTACGTTTTCAATTCAAAAGGTGGGAGTGAAAAATAAAAATGGCAAAATACAGTATGGTCTTGAGCTTATGAAATATAGCAAACATCAGAGAAAATTTATGTTTAATATTACTGTATTTAATTCTATTCTCGTGGACACTATTTATAACTGTACTTTTTGTAAAAATATCTTTAAGTGTCCTAACATATGATTTCATTACTTCTGAACTTTTGACAGAATCAAAAGCTTTCTCATACTCTACAAATGCCATAATTAATAATATTAATTATAACATTATAACATCCAAACTGCACAATTTACACTGCCTTAAGCCCTGTCCACACGATAGAGCATGCCCGACAGGCAAACAGTAATACCAGACCACAATAGTTGGAAAGAATGAGGGTTAATGACGTCAGAAGCGGGAAAACCACAGACAGGGATCTGGCATCATATAGTGTTACCAGATCCCTGCCTTTAGTTTTCCCGCGTCAGACGTCATCAACCCCATTTTCACTAACTATTGTGGCCTGGTATCACTGTTTGCCCGTCGGGCATGCTCGATCGTGTGGACACGGCTTTACTCCTTAACTTCTAGACAACAGTTCCGTCCAAAAGTGTAAGTTTACGATTCAATAACTGACCTAATGATGTCATAAAGGCTTATTCAATTTTACGATCAGTCAAACCTACGTGTTATTTTTGGCATTGTAAGCATAGTGTCGTATTGCAGAAAAAGGGGGCTCAAGGCAGGTAAAAAGGTTTACTCAAATAGAAATGACTTATTATACGATTTCCTTCATTGTAAACACTAACTCAAAGATTTCATTAGACAACTTCTGAAGTATCACCTTTTTTATGATTATATTATAATTGAAAGTAATAGTGCTATGTTATAAACCGTACTATGCTAGTACAGCCCTAGTTAGAAAAGAAGGGTGCTACAAGTCCAAGGGCTCCAATATATTTGGATATATGAAAGAAATAATTGTTTTTTGTGTTTCCAATTATTTGTAGAAGACTCTTTAACTATGGTAAGCAGCTTTTCTAGGAGGACACTTCAAAATCAAACCAATGTTCTCTAGTCTTGGGTAGTGCCATAGCCACTGTGCCATGGTCTTCCACTGTCTTGGGTTAGAGTCCTCTTACTTGAGGGTACACTTGGGCACACCATTCTATCTTAATTCTCTTACTCTTGTTTTGTTAAAGTTTTTTTATAGTTTATATAGAAAATATTTATATTAATGTTGTCACCGTTCTTGAAATATTTCATTTTTCCTTGTTTCCTTTCTTCACTGGGCTCTTTTCCCTGTTGGGGCCTCTGGGCCTATAGCATCTTGCTTTTCCAACTAGGATTGTAGCTTAGCAAGTAGTAGTAGTAGTAGTAGTAGTAGTAGTAGTAGTAGTAGTAATAAAAGACAAATATATAATTCATATAAGGGGTCAAATGTGGTAACAATAACACAAAATCAACTAAATTTCCGATAATTCCATTGCCATTGACAGGTAGGATGGCGGGTAAAATGAAACTAAAATATATCCAATAATTAGAATAAATAAACAATTGTAATGTGCTGAGAACGTTCGACATGTGGATTTTGTGCACACTTCTGATGTTGGACAGCAAGACGGAAGAGAAGAAGCAGGTTAGGCAGCAAAGACCAGCTTAGTATTGAGAGAGAGAGAGAGAGAGAGAGAGAGAGAGAGAGAGAGAGAGAGAGAGAGAGAGAGAGAGAGAGAGAGAATATCCAGTTTCTCTCGTTTTTTTCTTTTGACGAAGGAAAACCAACTTTATGAGTAGCCTTGATGTTATTCATAAATAAAACTTAAGACTGCGAGAATCCAAAAAAAAAAAAAAAAAAAAGAAGAAGAAAAAGTCTTATTCATCATTAATCTATTCTCTTTATATATATAATTTTCAAGTTAAAATTCGCAATATATAATTCCATACACTACCATAATGACAGGCCTTTTCCCACCTCTTTATAGCGGGCTACACTATCCTAATTTCTTTATCACCAGGAAATCAACACGGAAAACAAAATTATTGTTGTTATATTTCAACACAACCCGACACCTTCATTTGACAACTATACTGGTAATTAACTTTTTGGTTATATTTATTTAACTTGAAGAAAGCTTATTCTATTTTAAAATGCATAATTTAGTTGGTGCAAACATTTTTCCTTAATTTATAACGTATAAGAAATTGTAAAATTCTAACCATACGTACATGATTGTTGAAAAATTCACCACTATACTCATTTTTTTGTTTTTGAGGCGCATTTTCACTGACTCGCAGCGGTGCCCTTTTAGCTCGGAAAAGTTTCCTGCTATCTGATTGGTTAGAATTACCTTGTCCAACCAATCAGCGACCAGGAAACTTTTCCGAGCTAAAAGGGTACCCCTGCCTGTCGGTGCAAATCTGCCTCACTAAAAAGAGTTGACTATAGCTACTAACCTGGTATTATGTAGAACGTAAGGACATACCCATGTCGTCTTCATAAAACATCTAACATATTTCATTTAAGTCAACTTGGGACAATCTTGTAATAAGACTTCCCTACGGTTAGGTTAGATAGGTCTATACGATGATAGGCTACAGACGTTAACAATATGCCTTTTCACATCATGGCATTCAATCACTACGATGTCATCGTGTTTTCAAATTATCTTGCGTATTAGCCTCGTCTCTTTGAAAATTGCACTATTTGTATATAATTAAAATAAAAATAAAATTTTCATATTCTTCAACCACACATCTAGTGACGCCATACACATATCTAGATTAAGTCTTAATTTGTCACAGAAACTCTCTACATCTTACATTTTTGTATAGCTATTGCTATTACAACCATACACTGCATGAACGACAATAGTTCAAGAAATGACATGGAAATAACCCAAAATAATTGTCAAACACTAATAAAAGAAACAATGGTGGCACTGGCACTAAGTAGGAATGTTTACATGGGATGGATGATCGGCAACCGCCAACCCAGGGTTATTACCAGATTATTTCCACTGGATTATCATACATGAACCTTAAAATTATCGTTTTTTAAACCAAAATGATTGTACACACTTTGAACAAGATTATTAAAAAGTAACATGTATAGCTTATTTCAAGGTATTTTAGAATAATTGCTCAATAAAACACACACACATACATTGTATATACCCAAGGTATGTATCGTACATCGTACTGGACCCAAAATAATCGTAGATGTACGATAATTATCGTACGAATGGCAACCCTGCGCCAACCGTCGTCTGTTTCCAAAAGTGCATTCATTGTGGGTAAAATAAATGCAGCGGAATTATCCTTCTTTTTCATCATCTAATGAACCTTGGTATCTTACGAGGCTCACGTATTAGAAGAAACTTTACATGAAAACGATAAAGTAAAATTTGGAAATAAAATCGCCTGAAATTATATGAAAATTAGACTATATACCAATTTAGTGAGATCGGTGAAACTATGGATTTAGTAGATGTGAGAATTAAGCCTTCAGAAGGATATTGGGAGTTAAATGGCAGGACAGTATTTGAAATGAAACTATGAGAGAGATTACACGAGTGCCATATGTGGATGAGATCATGATGAGGGGGAAATGGAAATGGTTTGGGCGTGCTCTTCTCATTCCACAATAGTGAGTTGAAAGGATACAGAACTATGGAAGAACATTCTACTATTATATCCACTCCTACCATTACGTTCACCTTTGAAACCTAGGTCTAGATATTTTCACTATTGTTTCTCCTGCTTCCCACAAAACACACTTCAACTGTAATTCTAGTGTGAAATATTTTTTGTAACTTATGAAATTGCAATTCCTTCATTTTTGTGACATATTATCTAAAAACATTTAATGGAATTCAGGTTTCTCCAGAAAAATTTATTTCCCTCTTGGATGGTAATTACTTACTCTTATTGGTGCGTAAAATAGGTTTATCAGCTTATGGATATTACATATAGCTTTAAAAAAAAAAAATCACAGTTCAGTATTTCTAGATACCTGCTATTTTTCACCTCTGTCTGCTCTGATTTCTCGTGCACGACATAGTTCGGTTATTACTTTACTCTTCTTTTGCGTGTAGGCATTAATCTCTCAAAGATTTGACTCAAATTTAACGTATGCAGCCTTCTTTGGGTTTTCTGCTACCCTAAGATATCTTTGGAGAATATAATAGGTATATGATGACAATTCCTAATAACACCTTCCGCAAATCCTCAATATTTTCCCAGGAGATTACGTACAATAACAAGTCTCAAATATCAATAAAGGAAGAAATTCTAGACGCCAAGTCTTCATACAGAACAGTGATCTAGATGACTTTTGAACTGTGATCTGCAATGTATTAAAATAATCAGCTGTAAACATAGAAAAACTGCATTTTACGTTGAATTGTGATCCCTTGAAAAATACAATAAACAAACAGTTGATGGGAGGTATGGAGAAAGAAAATAAACGACCAGACAAAGACATTAGTATTTATTCCATAATATAAGTTGAAACTTCAACACGTCAGAAGCATTGTTTTGACACATGTTATTGATAAAAATCTTTGCCAGATTATTTAACCTTTATCTTAAACAGACACTTTCATAGATTTTAAAATAATGTTATATTTACTAAAGACATTCACATATCTTATTATAAAACACGAGACTAGCCTAAACATCTTAGAAATAATCTAATAATTAAAAGGGAAAAGTAACAATAAAGATTATAAAGCAGTGAAACTATATGATTAAAACATAACTAAATTTTCAGTAACATCTAATGCAAGATATTGGAGAAAATAGCATGAATCACATTAAAAAACACCTAAATGCATTTACCCGTAAGCATCTTTAACAACAGATACCATATAATATTCATATCATATCCCGTAAATGTCAAAAATCAAATTCACCTCGATTAAGAGGACGATTAGGTAGGCCTATGCAATTCCTGTGGTGCCAATGAAAAAGACAAACCAACTGGGTCTAGGTTATAAGAATCCAGTGCTCCTGGCCTTAATAGCGACGAGGAAGGCCTAAGAAAACCTGTAAACCAAGAGTCTAATAAGTCTCGAGGCCTTTGGTTAGCCCAAAACGAAGCTCGTGACAGCAGGATTGTATCGTAGGGAGATGTGCGATGTGTTGGGGCCAATCGCCTGCCACGGTCAGATACCATTTGTGATGTAGAACTGCTGCCATGTTCCTCTATTGGCCTTGAAACCGGACGATCAGATACCATTTGCTCTCTAAAACTGCTGCCATGTTCCTCTCTTGGCCTTGAAACCGGACGATCAGATACCATTTGCTCTCTAAAACTGCTGCCATGTTCCTCTCTTGGCCTTGAAACCGGACGATCAGATACCATTTGCTCTCTAAAACTGCTGCCATGTTCCTCTCTTGGCCTTGAAACTGGACGATCAGATACCATTTGCTCTCTAAAACTGCTGCCATGTTCCTCTCTTGGCCTTGAAACCGGACGATCAGATACCATTTGCTCTCTAAAACTGCTGCCATGTTCCTCTCTTGGCCTTGAAACCGGACGATCAGATACCATTTGCTCTCTAAAACTGCTGCCATGTTCCTCTCTTGGCCTTGAAACCGGACGATCAGATACCATTTGCTCTCTAAAACTGCTGCCATGTTCCTCTATTGGCCTTGAAACTGGACAATCAGATACCATTTGAGCTCTAGAACTGCTGTTATAATCCTCTCTTGGCCTTGAAACTGGACGATCAGATACCATTTGCTCTCTAAAACTGCTGCCATGTTCCTCTCTTGGCCTTGAAACCGGATGATCAGATACCATTTGCTCTCTAAAACTGCTGCTATGTTCCTCTATTGGCCTTGAAACTGGACAATCAGATACCATTTGAGCTCTAGAACTGCTGCTATATTCCTCTATTGGCCTTGAAACTGAACGATCAGATACCATTTGCTCTCTAAAACTGCTGCCATGTTCCTCTCTTGGCCTTGAAACCGGACGATCAGATACCATTTGCTCTCTAAAACTGCTGCTATGTTCCTCTATTGGCCTTGAAACTGGACAATCAGATACCAATTGAGCTCTAGAACTGCTGCTATATTCCTCTCTTGGCCTTGAAACCGGACGATCAGATACCATTTGCTCTCTAAAACTGCTGCTATGTTCCTCTCTTGGCCTTGAAACCGGACGATCAGATAACATTTGCTCTCTAAAACTGCTGCTATGTTCCTCTCTTGGCCTTGAAACCGGACGATCAAATAACATTTGCTCTCTAAAACTGCTGCTATGTTCCTCTATTGGCCTTGAAACTGGACAATCAGATACCATTTGCTCTCTAAAACTGCTGCTATGTTCCTCTATTGGCCTTGAAACTGGACAATCAGATACCATTTGAGCTCTAGAACTGCTGCTATATTCCTCTCTTGGCCTTGAAACTGGACAATCAGATACCATTTGAGCTCTAGAACTGCTGCTATATTCCTCTCTTGGCCTTGAAACTGGACAATCAGATACCATTTGAGCTCTAGAACTGCTGCTATATTCCTCTCTTGGCCTTGAAACCGGACGATCAGATACCATTTGCTCTCTAAAACTGCTGCTATATTCCTCTCTTGGCCTTGAAACCGGACGATCAGATACCATTTGCTCTCTAAAACTGCTGCTATGTTCCTCTATTGGCCTTGAAACTGGACAATCAGATACCATTTGCTCTCTAAAACTGCTGCTATGTTCCTCTATTGGCCTTGAAACTGGACAATCAGATACCATTTGAGCTCTAGAACTGCTGCTATATTCCTCTCTTGGCCTTGAAACTGGACAATCAGATACCATTTGAGCTCTAGAACTGCTGCTATATTCCTCTCTTGGCCTTGAAACTGGACAATCAGATACCATTTGAGCTCTAGAACTGCTGCTATATTCCTCTCTTGGCCTTGAAACCGGACGATCAGATACCATTTGCTCTCTAAAACTGCTGCTATATTCCTCTCTTGGCCTTGAAACCGGACGATCAGATACCATTTGCTCTCTAAAACTGCTGCTATGTTCCTCTATTGGCCTTGAAACTGGACGATCAGATAACATTTGCTCTCTAAAACTGCTGCCATGTTCCTCTCTTGGCCTTGAAACCGGACGATCAGATACCATTTGCTCTCTAAAACTGCTGCTATGTTCCTCTATTGGCCTTGAAACTGGACAATCAGATACCATTTGAGCTCTAGAACTGCTGCTATATTCCTCTCTTGGCCTTGAAACCGGACGATCAGATACCATTTGCTCTCTAAAACTGCTGCTATGTTCCTCTCTTGGCCTTGAAACCGGACGATCAGATAACATTTGCTCTCTAAAACTGCTGCTATGTTCCTCTCTTGGCCTTGAAACCGGACGATCAGATAACATTTGCTCTCTAAAACTGCTGCTATGTTCCTCTATTGGCCTTGAAACTGGACAATCAGATACCATTTGCTCTCTAAAACTGCTGCTATGTTCCTCTATTGGCCTTGAAACTGGACAATCAGATACCATTTGAGCTCTAGAACTGCTGCTATATTCCTCTCTTGGCCTTGAAACTGGACAATCAGATACCATTTGAGCTCTAGAACTGCTGCTATATTCCTCTCTTGGCCTTGAAACTGGACAATCAGATACCATTTGAGCTCTAGAACTGCTGCTATATTCCTCTCTTGGCCTTGAAACCGGACGATCAGATACCATTTGCTCTCTAAAACTGCTGCTATATTCCTCTCTTGGCCTTGAAACCGGACGATCAGATACCATTTGCTCTCTAAAACTGCTGCTATGTTCCTCTATTGGCCTTGAAACTGGACAATCAGATACCATTTGCTCTCTAAAACTGCTGCTATGTTCCTCTATTGGCCTTGAAACTGGACAATCAGATACCATTTGAGCTCTAGAACTGCTGCTATATTCCTCTCTTGGCCTTGAAACTGGACAATCAGATACCATTTGAGCTCTAGAACTGCTGCTATATTCCTCTCTTGGCCTTGAAACTGGACGATCAAATAACATTTGCTCTCTAAAAACTGCTGCTATGTTCCTCTCTTGGCCTTGAAACCGGACGATCAGATAACATTTGCTCTCTAAAACTGCTGCTATGTTCCTCTATTGGCCTTGAAACTGGACAATCAGATACCATTTGCTCTCTAAAACTGCTGCTATGTTCCTCTATTGGCCTTGAAACTGGACAATCAGATACCATTTGAGCTCTAGAACTGCTGCTATATTCCTCTCTTGGCCTTGAAACTGGACAATCAGATACCATTTGAGCTCTAGAACTGCTGCTATATTCCTCTCTTGGCCTTGAAACTGGACAATCAGATACCATTTGAGCTCTAGAACTGCTGCTATATTCCTCTCTTGGCCTTGAAACCGGACGATCAGATACCATTTGCTCTCTAAAACTGCTGCTATATTCCTCTCTTGGCCTTGAAACCGGACGATCAGATACCATTTGCTCTCTAAAACTGCTGCTATGTTCCTCTATTGGCCTTGAAACTGGACAATCAGATACCATTTGCTCTCTAAAACTGCTGCTATGTTCCTCTATTGGCCTTGAAACTGGACAATCAGATACCATTTGAGCTCTAGAACTGCTGCTATATTCCTCTCTTGGCCTTGAAACTGGACAATCAGATACCATTTGAGCTCTAGAACTGCTGCTATATTCCTCTCTTGGCCTTGAAACTGGACAATCAGATACCATTTGAGCTCTAGAACTGCTGCTATATTCCTCTCTTGGCCTTGAAACCGGACGATCAGATACCATTTGCTCTCTAAAACTACTGCTATATTCCTCTCTTGGCCTTGAAACCGGACGATCAGATACCATTTGCTCTCTAAAACTGCTGCTATGTTCCTCTATTGGCCTTGAAACTGGACAATCAGATACCATTTGCTCTCTAAAACTGCTGCTATGTTCCTCTATTGGCCTTGAAACTGGACAATCAGATACCATTTGAGCTCTAGAACTGCTGCTATATTCCTCTCTTGGCCTTGAAACTGGACAATCAGATACCATTTGAGCTCTAGAACTGCTGCTATATTCCTCTCTTGGCCTTGAAACCGGACGATCAGATAACATTTGCTCTCTAAAACTGCTGCTATGTTCCTCTCTTGGCCTTGAAACCGGACGATCAGATAACATTTGCTCTCTAAAACTGCTGCTATGTTCCTCTATTGGCCTTGAAACTGGACAATCAGATACCATTTGCTCTCTAAAACTGCTGCTATGTTCCTCTATTGGCCTTGAAACTGGACAATCAGATACCATTTGAGCTCTAGAACTGCTGCTATATTCCTCTCTTGGCCTTGAAACTGGACAATCAGATACCATTTGAGCTCTAGAACTGCTGCTATATTCCTCTCTTGGCCTTGAAACTGGACAATCAGATACCATTTGAGCTCTAGAACTGCTGCTATATTCCTCTCTTGGCCTTGAAACCGGACGATCAGATACCATTTGCTCTCTAAAACTGCTGCTATATTCCTCTCTTGGCCTTGAAACCGGACGATCAGATACCATTTGCTCTCTAAAACTGCTGCTATGTTCCTCTATTGGCCTTGAAACTGGACAATCAGATACCATTTGCTCTCTAAAACTGCTGCTATGTTCCTCTATTGGCCTTGAAACTGGACAATCAGATACCATTTGCTCTCTAAAACTGCTGCTATGTTCCTCTATTGGCCTTGAAACTGGACAATCAGATACCATTTGAGCTCTAGAACTGCTGCTATATTCCTCTCTTGGCCTTGAAACCGGACGATCAGATACCATTTGCTCTCTAAAACTGCTGCTATATTCCTCTCTTGGCCTTGAAACCGGACGATCAGATACCATTTGCTCTCTAAAACTGCTCCTATGTTCCTCTATTGGCCTTGAAACTGGACAATCAGATACCATTTGCTCTCTAAAACTGCTGCTATGTTCCTCTATTGGCCTTGAAACTGGACAATCAGATACCATTTGAGCTCTAGAACTGCTGCTATATTCCTCTCTTGGCCTTGAAACTGGACAATCAGATACCATTTGAGCTCTAGAACTGCTGCTATATTCCTCTCTTGGCCTTGAAACTGGACAATCAGATACCATTTGAGCTCTAGAACTGCTGCTATATTCCTCTCTTGGCCTTGAAACCGGACGATCAGATACCATTTGCTCTCTAAAACTGCTGCTATATTCCTCTATTGGCCTTGAAACCGGACGATCAGATACCATTTGCTCTCTAAAACTGCTGCTATGATCCTCTATTGGCCTTGAAACTGGACAATCAGATACCATTTGCTCTCTAAAATTGCTGCTATGTTCCTCTATTGGCCTTGAAACTGGACAATCAGATACCATTTGAGCTCTAGAACTGCTGCTATATTCCTCTCTTGGCCTTGAAACTGGACAATCAGATACCATTTGAGCTCTAGAACTGCTGCTATATTCCTCTCTTGGCCTTGAAACTGGACAATCAGATACCATTTGAGCTCTAGAACTGCTGCTATATTCCTCTCTTGGCCTTGAAACTGGACAATCAGATACCATTTGAGCTCTAGAACTGCTGCTATATTCCTCTCTTGGCCTTGAAACCGGACGATCAGATACCATTTGCTCTCTAAAACTGCTGCTATGTTCCTCTATTGGCCTTGAAACTGGACAATCAGATACCATTTGAGCTCTAGAACTGCTGCTATATTCCTCTCTTGGCCTTGAAACTGGACAATCAGATACCATTTGAGCTCTAGAACTGCTGCTATATTCCTCTCTTGGCCTTGAAACTGGACAATCAGATACCATTTGAGCTCTAGAACTGCTGCTATATTCCTCTCTTGGCCTTGAAACCGGACGATCAGATACCATTTGCTCTCTAAAACTGCTGCTATGTTCCTCTATTGGCCTTGAAACTGGACAATCAGATACCATTTGAGCTCTAGAACTGCTGCTATATTCCTCTCTTGGCCTTGAAACTGGACAATCAGATACCATTTGAGCTCTAGATCTGCTGCTATATTCCTCTCTTGGCCTTGAAACCAGACGATCAGATACCATTTGCTCTCTAAAACTGCTGCTATGTTCCTCTATTGGCTTTGAAACTGGACAATCAGATACCATTTGAGCTCTAGAACTGCTGCTATATTCCTCTCATGGCCTTGAAACTGGACGATCAGATACCATTTGCTCTCTAAAACTGCTGCCATGTTCCTCTCTTGGCCTTGAAACCGGACGATCAGATACCATTTGCTCTCTAAAACTGCTGCCATGTTCCTCTCTTGGCCTTGAAACCGGACGATCAGATACCATTTGCTCTCTAAAACTGCTGCCATGTTCCTCTCTTGGCCTTGAAACCGGACGATCAGATACCATTTGCTCTCTAAAACTGCTGCCATGTTCCTCTCTTGGCCTTGAAACCGGACGATCAGATACCATTTGCTCTCTAAAACTGCTGCCAAGTTCCTCTCTTGGCCTTGAAACCGGACGATCAGATACCATTTGCTCTCTAAAACTGCTGCCATGTTCCTCTCTTGGCCTTGAAACCGGACGATCAGATACCATTTGCTCTCTAAAACTGCTGCCATGTTCCTCTCTTGGCCTTGAAACCGGACGATCAGATACCATTTGCTCTCTAAAACTGCTGCCATGTTCCTCTCTTGGCCTTGAAACCGGACGATCAGATACCATTTGCTCTCTAAAACTGCTGCCATGTTCCTCTCTTGGCCTTGAAACCGGACGATCAGATACCATTTGCTCTCTAAAACTGCTGCCATGTTCCTCTCTTGGCCTTGAAACCGGACGATCAGATACCATTTGCTCTCTAAAACTGCTGCTATGTTCCTCTATTGGCCTTGAAACTGGACAATCAGATACCATTTGAGCTCTAGAACTGCTGCTATATTCCTCTCTTGGCCTTGAAACTGGACGATCAGATACCATTTGCTCTCTAAAACTGCTGCCATGTTCCTCTCTTGGCCTTGAAACCGGATGATCAGATACCATTTTCTCTCTAAAACTGCTGCTATGTTCCTCTATTGGAATTGAAACTGGACAATCAGATACCATTTGAGCTCTAGAACTGCTGCTATATTCCTCTATTGGCCTTGAAACTGGACGATCAGATACCATTTGCTCTCTAAAACTGCTGCCATGTTCCTCTCTTGGCCTTGAAACCGGACGATCAGATACTATTCGCTCTCTAAAACTGCTGCTATGTTCCTCTATTGGCCTTGAAACTGGACAATCAGATACCATTTGAGCTCTAGAACTGCTGCTATATTCCTCTCTTGGCCTTGAAACCGGACGATCAGATAACATTTGCTCTCTAAAACTGCTGCTATGTTCCTCTCTTGGCCTTGAAACCGGACGATCAGATAACATTTGCTCTCTAAAACTGCTGCTAGGTTCCTCTCTTGGCCTTGAAACCGGACAATCAGATAACATTTGCTCTCTAAAACTGCTGCTATGTTCCTCTCTTGGCCTTGAAACCGGACAATCAGATAACATTTGCTCTCTAAAACTGCTGCTATGTTCCTCTATTGGCCTTGAAACTGGACAATCAGATACCATTTGCTCTCTAAAACTGCTGCAATGTTCCTCTATTGGCCTTGAAACTGGACAATCAGATACCATTTGAGCTCTAGAACTGCTGCTATATTCCTCTCTTGGCCTTGAAACTGGACAATCAGATACCATTTGAGCTCTAGAACTGCTGCTATATTCCTCTCTTGGCCTTGAAACTGGACAATCAGATACCATTTGAGCTCTAGAACTGCTGCTATATTCCTCTCTTGGCCTTGAAACCGGACGATCAGATACCATTTGCTCTCTAAAACTGCTGCTATATTCCTCTCTTGGCCTTGAAACCGGACGATCAGATACCATTTGCTCTCTAAAACTGCTGCTATGTTCCTCTATTGGCCTTGAAACTGGACAATCAGATACCATTTGCTCTCTAAAACTGCTGCTATGTTCCTCTATTGGCCTTGAAACTGGACAATCAGATACCATTTGAGCTCTAGAACTGCTGCTATATTCCTCTCTTGGCCTTGAAACTGGACAATCAGATACCATTTGAGCTCTAGAACTGCTGCTATATTCCTCTCTTGGCCTTGAAACTGGACAATCAGATACCATTTGAGCTCTAGAACTGCTGCTATATTCCTCTCTTGGCCTTGAAACCGGACGATCAGATACCATTTGCTCTCTAAAACTGCTGCTATATTCCTCTCTTGGCCTTGAAACCGGACGATCAGATACCATTTGCTCTCTAAAACTGCTGCTATGTTCCTCTATTGGCCTTGAAACTGGACAATCAGATACCATTTGAGCTCTAAAACTGCTGCTATGTTCCTCTATTGGCCTTGAAACTGGACAATCAGATACCATTTGAGCTCTAGAACTGCTGCTATATTCCTGTCTTGGCCTTGAAACTGGACAATCAGATACCATTTGAGCTCTAGAACTGCTGCTATATTCCTCTCTTGGCCTTGAAACTGGACAATCAGATACCATTTGAGCTCTAGAACTGCTGCTATATTCCTCTCTTGGCCTTGAAACTGGACGATCAGATACCATTTGCTCTCTA
Source organism: Palaemon carinicauda (assembly GCF_036898095.1). Taxonomy (NCBI): domain Eukaryota; kingdom Metazoa; phylum Arthropoda; class Malacostraca; order Decapoda; family Palaemonidae; genus Palaemon; species Palaemon carinicauda. The sequence continues at coordinate 170,448,299 of NC_090730.1, forward strand.
AAACTGCTGCTATATTCCTCTCTTGGCCTTGAAACCGGACGATCAGATACCATTTGCTCTCTAAAACTGCTGCTATGTTCCTCTATTGGCCTTGAAACTGGACAATCAGATACCATTTGCTCTCTAAAACTGCTGCTATGTTCCTCTATTGGCCTTGAAACTGGACAATCAGATACCATTTGAGCTCTAGAACTGCTGCTATATTCCTCTCTTGGCCTTGAAACTGGACAATCAGATACCATTTGAGCTCTAGAACTGCTGCTATATTCCTCTCTTGGCCTTGAAACTGGACAATCAGATACCATTTGAGCTCTAGAACTGCTGCTATATTCCTCTCTTGGCCTTGAAACCGGACGATCAGATAACATTTGCTCTCTAAAACTGCTGCTATGTTCCTCTCTTGGCCTTGAAACCGGACGATCAGATAACATTTGCTCTCTAAAACTGCTGCTATGTTCCTCTATTGGCCTTGAAACTGGACAATCAGATACCATTTGCTCTCTAAAACTGCTGCTATGTTCCTCTATTGGCCTTGAAACTGGACAATCAGATACCATTTGAGCTCTAGAACTGCTGCTATATTCCTCTCTTGGCCTTGAAACTGGACAATCAGATACCATTTGAGCTCTAGAACTGCTGCTATATTCCTCTCTTGGCCTTGAAACTGGACAATCAGATACCATTTGAGCTCTAGAACTGCTGCTATATTCCTCTCGTGGCCTTGAAACCGGACGATCAGATACCATTTGCTCTCTAAAACTGCTGCTATATTCCTCTCTTGGCCTTGAAACCGGACGATCAGATACCATTTGCTCTCTAAAACTGCTGCTATGTTCCTCTATTGGCCTTGAAACTGGACAATCAGATACCATTTGCTCTCTAAAACTGCTGCTATGTTCCTCTATTGGCCTTGAAACTGGACAATCAGATACCATTTGAGCTCTAGAACTGCTGCTATATTCCTCTCTTGGCCTTGAAACTGGACAATCAGATACCATTTGAGCTCTAGAACTGCTGCTATATTCCTCTCTTGGCCTTGAAACCGGACGATCAGATACCATTTGCTCTCTAAAACTTCTGCTATATTCCTCTCTTGGCCTTGAAACCGGACGATCAGATACCATTTGCTCTCTAAAACTGCTGCTATATTCCTCTATTGGCCTTGAAACTGGACAATCAGATACCATTTGAGCTCTAAAACTGCTGCTATGTTCCTCTATTGGCCTTGAAACTGGACAATCAGATACCATTTGAGCTCTAGAACTGCTGCTATATTCCTCTCTTGGCCTTGAAACTGGACAATCAGATACCATTTGAGCTCTAGAACTGCTGCTATATTCCTCTCTTGGCCTTGAAACTGGACAATCAGATACCATTTGAGCTCTAGAACTGCTGCTATATTCCTCTCTTGGCCTTGAAACCGGACGATCAGATACCATTTGCTCTCTAAAACTGCTGCTATATTCCTCTCTTGGCCTTGAAACCGGACGATCAGATACCATTTGCTCTCTAAAACTGCTGCTATGTTCCTCTATTGGCCTTGAAACTGGACAATCAGATACCATTTGCTCTCTAAAATTGCTGCTATGTTCCTCTATTGGCCTTGAAACTGGACAATCAGATACCATTTGAGCTCTAGAACTGCTGCTATATTCCTCTCTTGGCCTTGAAACTGGACAATCAGATACCATTTGAGCTCTAGAACTGCTGCTATATTCCTCTCTTGGCCTTGAAACTGGACAATCAGATACCATTTGAGCTCTAGAACTGCTGCTATATTCCTCTCTTGGCCTTGAAACTGGACAATCAGATACCATTTGAGCTCTAAAACTGCTGCTATATTCCTCTCTTGGCCTTGAAACCGGACGATCAGATACCATTTGCTTTCTAAAACTGCTGCTATGTTCCTCTATTGGCCTTGAAACTGGACAATCAGATACCATTTGAGCTCTAGAACTGCTGCTATATTCCTCTCTTGGCCTTGAAACTGGACAATCAGATACCATTTGAGCTCTAGAACTGCTGCTATATTCCTCTCTTGGCCTTGAAACTGGACAATCAGATACCATTTGAGCTCTAGAACTGCTGCTATATTCCTCTCTTGGCCTTGAAACCGGACGATCAGATACCATTTGCTCTCTAAAACTGCTGCTATGTTCCTCTATTGGCCTTGAAACTGGACAATCAGATACCATTTGAGCTCTAGAACTGCTGCTATATTCCTCTCTTGGCCTTGAAACTGGACAATCAGATACCATTTGAGCTCTAGATCTGCTGCTATATTCCTCTCTTGGCCTTGAAACCGGACGATCAGATACCATTTGCTCTCTAAAACTGCTGCTATGTTCCTCTATTGGCCTTGAAACTGGACAATCAGATACCATTTGAGCTCTAGAACTGCTGCTATATTCCTCTCTTGGCCTTGAAACTGGACAATCAGATACCATTTGAGCTCTAGAACTGCTGCTATATTCCTCTCTTGGCCTTGAAACTGGACAATCAGATACCATTTGAGCTCTAGAACTGCTGCTATATTCCTCTTTTGGCCTTGAAACCGGACGATCAGATACCATTTGCTCTCTAAAACTGCTGCTATGTTCCTCTATTGGCCTTGAAACTGGACAATCAGATACCATTTGAGCTCTAGAACTGCTGCTATATTCCTCTCTTGGCCTTGAAACTGGACAATCAGATACCATTTGAGCTCTAGAACTGCTGCTATATTCCTCTCTTGGCCTTGAAACTGGACAATCAGATACCATTTGAGCTCTAGAACTGCTGCTATATTCCTCTCTTGGCCTTGAAACCGGACAATCAGATACCATTTGCTCTCTAAAAATGCTGCTATGTTCCTCTATTGGCCTTGAAACTGGACAATCAGATACCATTTGAGCTCTAGAACTGCTGCTATATTCCTCTCTTGGCCTTGAAACTGGACAATCAGATACCATTTGAGCTCTAGAACTGCTGCTATATTCCTCTCTTGGCCTTGAAACTGGACAATCAGATACCATTTGAGCTCTAGAACTGCTGCTATATTCCTCTCTTGGCCTTGAAACCGGACGATCAGATACCATTTGCTCTCTAAAACTGCTGCTATGTTCCTCTATTGGCCTTGAAACTGGACAATCAGATACCATTTGAGCTCTAGAACTGCTGCTATATTCCTCTCTTGGCCTTGAAACTGGACAATCAGATACCATTTGAGCTCTAGAACTGCTGCTATATTCCTCTCTTGGCCTTGAAACTGGACAATCAGATACCATTTGAGCTCTAGAACTGCTGCTATATTCCTCTCTTGGCCTTGAAACCGGACGATCAGATACCATTTGCTCTCTAAAACTGCTGCTATGTTCCTCTATTGGCCTTGAAACTGGACAATCAGATACCATTTGAGCTCTAGAACTGCTGCTATATTCCTCTCTTGGCCTTGAAACTGGACAATCAGATACCATTTGAGCTCTAGAACTGCTGCTATATTCCTCTCTTGGCCTTGAAACCGGACGATCAGATACCATTTGCTCTCTAAAACTGCTGCTATGTTCCTCTATTGGCCTTGAAACTGGACAATCAGATACCATTTGAGCTCTAGAACTGCTGCTATGTTCCTCTCTTGGCCTTAAAACTGGACAATCAGATACCATTTGAGCTCTAGAACTGCTGCTATATTCCTCTCTTGGCCTTGAAACCGGACGATCAGATACCATTTGCTCTCTAAAACTGCTGCTATGTTCCTCTATTGGCCTTGAAACTGGACAATCAGATACCATTTGAGCTCTAGAACTGCTGCTATGTTCCTCTCTTGGCCTTAAAACTGGACAATCAGATACCATTTGAGCTCTAGAACTGCTGCTATGTTCCTCTCTTGGCCTTAAAACTGGACAATCAGATACCATTTGAGCTCTAGAACTGCTGCTATGTTCCTCTCTGGGCCTTGAAACTGGACAATTAGATAACATTTGTGCTCTAAAACTGCTGCTATGTTCCCCTCTTGGCATTGAGGCCGGACAATCTGATACCATTTGCGCTCTAGAACTGCTGCTATGTTCCTCTCTTGGCCTTAAAACTGGACAATCAGATACCATTTGAGCTCTAGAACTGCTGCTATGTTCCTCTCTGTGCCTTGAAACTGGACAATCAGATACCATTTGCGCTATAAAACTGCTGCTATGTTCCTCTCTTGGCCTTGAAACCAGACAATCAGATACCATTTGAGCTCTAGAACTGCTGCTATGTTCCTCTCTTGGCCATGAAACTGGACCATGAGATACCATTTGCGCTCCAAAACTGCTGCTATGTTCCTCTCTTGGCCTTGAAACCGGACAATCAGATACCATTTGCACTCTAGGACTGCTGCTATGTTCCTCTCTTGGCCTTGAAACCGGACAATCAGATAACATTTGCGCCCTAAAACTGCTGCAATGTTCCTCTCTCGGCCTTGAAACTGGACAATCAGATACCATTTGAACTCTAGGACTGCTGCTATGTTCCTCTCTTGGCCTTGAAACTGGACAATCTGATACCATTTGCGCTCCAAAACTGCTGCTATGTTCCTCTCTTGGCCTTGAAACTGGACAATCTGATATCATTTGCACTCCAAAACTGCTGCTATGTTCCTCTCTTGGCCTTAAAACTGGACAATCAGATAACATTTGAGCTCTAGGATTGCTGCTATGTTCCTCTCTTGGCCTTGAAACTGGACAATCTGATACCATTTGCGCTCCAAAACTGCTGCTATGTTCCTCTCTTGGCCTTGAAACTGGACAATCTGATATCATTTGCACTCCAAAACTGCTGCTATGTTCCTCTCTTGGCCTTGAAACTGGACAATCAGATAACATTTGAGCTCTAGGACTGCTGCTATGTTCCTCTCTTGACCTTGAAACTGGACAATCTGATACCATTTGTGCTCCAAAACTGCTGCTATGTTCCTCTCTTGGCCTTGAAACTGGACAATTTGAAACCATTTGCGCTCTAGAACTGCTGCTATGTTCCTCTCTTGGCCTTGAAACTGGACAATCTGATACCATTTGCGCTCTAAAACTGCTATGTTCCTCTCTTGGCCTTGAAACTGGACAATCTGATACCATTTGTGCCCTAAAACTACTATCATCCTCTCTTGGTCTTGAAACCGGACAATCAGGTACCATTTGAGCTCTAAAACTGCTGCTATCATCCTCTTTTGGTCTTGAAACCAGACAATCAGATACCATTTGAGCTCTAGAACTGCTGCTATATTCCTCACTTGGCCTTGAAACCGGACAATCAGATACCATTTGAGCTCTAGAACTGCTGCTATATTCCTCACTTGGCCTTGAAACCAGACAATCAGATACCATTTGCGCTCTAGAACTGCTGCTATATTCCTCACTTGGCCTTGAAACCGAACAATCAGATACCATTTGCGCTCTAAAACTACTGCTATCATCCTCTCTTGGTCTTGAAACTGGCCAATCAGATACCATTTGAGCTCTAAAACTGCTGCTATGATCCTCTCTTGGTCTTGAAACTGGCCAATCAGATAACATTTGTGCTCTAAAACTGCTGCTATGTTCCCCTCTTGGCATTGAGGCCGGACAATCTGATACCGTTTGCGCTCTAGAACTGCTGCTATGTTCTTCTCTTGGCCTTGAAACTGGACAATCTGATACCATTTGCGCTCTAAAACTGCTGCTATGTTCCTCTCTTGGCCTTGAAACTGGACAATTTGAAACCATTTGCGCTCTAGAACTGCTGCTATGTTCCTCTCTTGGCCTTGAAACTGGACAATCTGATACCATTTGCGCTCTAAAACTGCTATGTTCCTCTCTTGGCCTTGAAACTGGACAATCTGATACCATTTGCATTCCAAAACTGCTGCTATGTTCCTCTCTTGGCCTTGAAACTGGACAATCTGATACCATTTGCGCTCTAGGACTGCTGCTATGTTCCTCTCTTGGCCTTGAAACTGGACAATCTGATACCATTTGCGCTCTAAAACTGCTGCTATGTTCCTCTCTTGGCCTTGAAACTGGACAATCTGATACCATTTGCGCTCTAGGACTGCTGCTATGTTCCTCTCTTGGCCTTGAAACTGGACAATCTGATACCATTTGCGCTCCAAAACTGCTGCTCTGTTCCACTCTTGGCCTTGAAACTGGACAATCTGATACCATTTGCGCTCCAAAACTGCTGCTATGTTCCACTCTTGGCCTTGAAACTGGACAATCTGATACCATTTGCGCTCTAAAACTGCTGCTATGTTCCTCTCTTGGCCTTGAAACTGGACAATCTGATACCATTTGCGCTCTAGGACTGCTGCTATGTTCCTCTCTTGGCCTTGAAACTGGACAATCTGATACCATTTGCGCTCCAAAACTGCTGCTCTGTTCCACTCTTTGCCTTGAAACTGGACAATCGGATACCATTTGCGCCCTAGAACTGCTAGTAAGTTCCTCTCTTGGGCCTGAAACCGGACAATCAGACACCATTTGCGCACTAAAACTGCTGCTATGTTCCTCTCTTGGCCTTGAAACCGGACAATCAGATATCATTTGTGCTCTAAAACTGCTATGTTCCTGTTTTGGTCTTGAAACTGGATGATCAGATACCATTTGTGCTCTAGAACTGCTGCTAGGTTCCTCTCTTGGCCTTGAACCCGGACAATCAGACACCATTTGCGCTCTAAAACTGCTGTTATGTTCCTCTCTTGGCCTTGAAACCGGACAATCACACACCATTTGTGATCTAAAACTGCTAATATGTTCCTGTCTTGGTCTTGAAACCGGACGATCAGACACCATTTGCACTCTAGAATTGCTACTATGTTCTTCTCTTCGCCTTGCAAACGGACGGTCAGATGCCATTTGCGCTCTAGAACTGCTGCCAAGTTCCTCTCTTGGTCTTGAAACCATACAATCAGATAACATTTGCGCTCTAAAACTGCTGCTATGTTCCTCTCCTGGCCTTGAAACTGGACAATTACATACCATTTGTGATCTAAAACTGCTGGTATGTTCCTGTCTTGGTCTTGAAACCGGGCGATCAGACACCATTTGCACTCTAGAATTGCTGCTATACCCCTCTCTTCGCCTTACAAATGGACGGCCAGATGCCATTTGGTCCCTAAAACTGCTGCTATCTCTTAACCTTGAAAACGGATGCTCAGATACCACCATTTGCACTCTAAAACTACTGCTATCTCTTGGCCTTGAAAACGGACGGACATATACCATCTCCGCTCTAAAACTGCTACTATCTATTGCCCTTACTGGAAGAGCACGTAATCTTCGTCCACTGGATAGTCTGGTTTTGACATTGTTCGCCCACGTCTTCATCTGGTCAAAGCGGGTTCTTCTCCCCAGAACACCGGTAGGAAAGAGATGATCATTGTTCTGAATACTGGTATCATAGCTAAGCCTGTCATCCATTGGCCAGGTGTTCGTGATCTTTTGGGACTTGCGGGGCTGGTTGCGATCCGTGTCTACCGAGACACAGATCAGGTCATAAGTGGGTCTTTCTGTTTTGTAAGGAGCCACCATTTTAGATTTTCTACGTTGCGTGAAGTCAACCGGACGTCGATGCTCTAAGTTCGTTGTTTCAAATTTTAGATGAATTCAAGATAAGTGTTGTTTGTCCTGAAAGAAAAAATAGGACAATGAAAGATTTTGAAAAATGACATAAAAATAGAAGTCTCCATTAGCCTAAGGTTGCCAGATTGTAAGAATAGAAATCTGGGACACTTGAAATTTCTCAACACATGTAGGCCTATAGATATATATCAACAAACAGCTTGACCAATATATTATAAAATGTTGATATATTCACATTATTGGAAAGCACAAAGGAAGAATTTTAATGGGGGTATAAAGAAAACAAAATGAAAATAATTTGGAAAATTCATAACCAATACAAATGCAAAAATAAAAAAAAAGGAACTATTTGGCAAATTAGTAATCAATACAAACAATACAGAAACTAAACTAACTTTCTTTACATTTTGAGCATATGAGTATGAATTAACATTTACATATACACAGATTTAACTAAAATCTTTATTCTTTAAATATATATCTGATGGTTTTAATAGGTTCCTGTCTTCTAGCACCTGCCAATAAATTCTCTACATTGAAAATAAAGGTTCCACATGCATTGTTAGATATAGCTTCTTCGGAGGCCACCCATATCCAACTTGTTCCGCTCATCACTTCACTGGATAGGCCTACCATGAGTGAGAATACACGCAGAACATTAGCATCATGAGATGGAAGATAAACTATATAGGCGCCGTTGCAAAGGTTATGCATCCTACCTGAACCTGAGGTTTGTGAATAGTAATGGCAGAAGAAGAGCTTACATGGGAGAACTTAACACTAATGAGGCAGTAATAGTTATGAAAACAGGGTTCAATATGATAGAATTTAAAGAAAATTTTAGAAACAGGAATGATAAGGATAGACTTTTTGTGTTGTGTAGGGAGGCACAAGATACTACAGAGAATATTTTGCTGTAAGGAATTAAGAAAATTTAGAAACAATGACATAGAACTAATACGTTAAAACTAAATATTGTAAATAGATACAATGGGGGAATGTAAACTGTAATTTTTGTGAAAATGAGTAGGAAGATTTGATACACATTTTTGTTGTTTTGCCAGGAATATAGAAAAGAAAGGAATGAAGTAATTGAGCTACAACAACCATACGAGGAAGACCTAAAGAAAATAGGATTATTCTTATTTAGTGAAACAAATGTAAAAAAAGAAAATTAGAAAGGCCCTTAAAGTTAGAGGTAAAAGTATGTAAACTGCTATCTGTGTAGGGGGTAATGACAATGAATTTCCTGCTGATTACAGCGCGTTGCATCTATTACGCTTCTAGTAGTGTGCCCATAATCACAGTGTTGTGGAGAGAGCAACGAGGAACCTGCAACCTGCCGGAATGCTAAATAAATAGAATTCAACTAAGAATCGTTATAAAGAATTAAAAATATAATATTTTAATGAATAAAATCGGGATAAGGGTGTCTCAGAAAGTTCAATGTGGGGCAGGGGACAAAATCAAATACAATACACGTAAATTGGGGCCATGTTCCGTAAATGACCACCCCACAAAGCCTGATGATTAACTGATAGATTTCATCCACTTTAGGTCACGGTTAGTCTTAATACAAAATATCAATTTACATCGATTTCATAAAAAAAAAAACCGAAATCATTTGGGAAAATACTTCAGCAATTATCAGGACGTGTTAAAGAAGCGGTGTGTATATAAACAATGTGTGTGTGTGTGTGCAATTTGACTACTTCCAGCGGTGTTTTTAAGTTGTAGTATACCTAAGATGCTGGTATAACGCACACAGTGAAGAAAGAAATCACGTACACATTCTCTCTCTCTCTCTCTCTCTCTCTCTCTCTCTCTCTCTCTCTCTCTCTCTCTCTCTCTCTCTCTCTCTCTATATATATATATATATATATATATATATATATATATATATATATATATATATATATATATATATATATATATTCAAATAAGCCATACATTTTAATACATTAAAGTCTGGATTATCTTAACGACCTCGGGATAAGAGCCCCAGGCGAAATCACTCAAAGACTATAGTATTTGACCAGCAAGGTTTCGAACCCTGGTCCAGGATACTTGTATGACATTGACCTTACAACTCAGCTGAGTAGTAGGGTCAATGGCATACAAGTATCCTGGACCAGGGTTCGAAACCTGACCGGTCAGTAACTATAGTCTATGAGTGATTTCGCCTGGGGCTCTGATCCCGAGGTCGTTAAGAGAATCCAGACATTAATGTATCAAAAATATATGGCTTATTGGAATATGAAAATCACTTCTAAATGTGCAAAATTTATCATATATATATATATATATATATATATATATATATATATGCAGAAGAACCACAGGGAAAATGAAAATACAAAATATACGCTTAAGTCCTGACTAGTTTCGTGATACTTCTTCATCAGTCCTCTGAAGAAGTATCACGAAACTAGTCAGGACTTAAGCGTATATTTCGTATTTTCATTTTCCCTGTGGTTCTTCTGCATCTGAGCATCACGTTTTCCTGTGATTTTTACGCCATATATATATATATATATATATATATATATATATATATATATATATATATATATATATATATATATATATTGCGGGCGTGGACTGGCACAGAAAGACCATAAACATACGGAAGTGGAAGGACATGCCTACGGCCTTTATTCGGTAGATTTTTTTAATGATAGCTTCGACTTCAAACACACTGAATTCATTCATAGGCAACATCAAGATCTTTCTCAGTTTCATGGATGTCAATCAAATTATTCCTATCATATTTAATCAAGTACACAAACACACGCACTCACCCAGATTGACCGCCCAGTATTTCCGGTCGAGGCCTCTCTGACTCCAGGTCATAGACCTCAAAAAGTAAGTACACAATATCAAATTGTCAAGTGTTGGGGAAGTTTGCTAGAGGGGGGGGGGGGGAAGCGGGGGGGAGGGGATGTTATTGTCGCACATGTGAGGAAAACAACAAATGCTTGTTTTAAGCCTCGACCTTTTCTGACCGCGTGCACACAAACACACATTGCCCATAGCTCTTGAGGTCACAGCCCCAAGTTTCTGAGCACTGTAGGGCTGGAGATCTTTATCGAAGTCCCAACAAAACATCGAGATGTAGAAAAGGTCTTCCTAAATTTTGTTGGGACTTCGATAAAGCCTTTGTTTTTTCCGTTTATATATATATATATATATATATATATATATATATATATATATATATATATATATATATATATATATATAAACGGAAAAAAACAAAGGCTTTATCGAAGTCCAAACAAAACGCCGAAATGAACTGTAGAAAATTACCTAAAAAAAAAAACGCTACATAAATCTAAGATAACCAAAAGAGACGGATCACAAACAGACGATATGGACAAGACGCTTAATGAACGTCTGGAGAGGATCTAACGGTAGCCCATAAACCATGACCTTGAGCACTTCGAGAAAAGCCATTAAGAGCAGAAAGGGTGGGACTATCGGATGAAAATCAGATAAGGTGAAGGTTTCCCTCAGGGCCATTTCTTGGGCCCACAACAGTAATATGGGAGTAAATATATCTATCTATCTATCTTAGAGAGAGAGAGAGAGAGAGAGAGAGAGAGAGAGAGAGAGAGAGAGAGAGAGAGAGAGAGTACAGCTGGTCCACAAAAACGTCTCCAGAATGAGTGAAAAGAATATATTGAATGAACCATGGTCTTTCGCGGTCTTGAGGTAGAGTTCTCTTGCTTGAGGGTACACGCGGGCACCCTATTCTATCTTATTTCTCTTACTCTTGTTTTTTAGTTTTATATTTTATATATAAAATATCTATTTTTATGATGTTGATGTTCATACAAAACTTTCAGAGTAGCCTTCCCATTGTTGACTATGTGGTATTTCCGAAGGTAGGTAATATCCGATACTATACATACAGTCATGAATTATTTTTTATTAAAATGTAAGTACAGTATTTATTGTTAACGTTGCTTTTAAAGTGATCATTTAGGTGTAAAGGTATGAAAAAGCAGATGCCATATGTAACACAGGCTTTGGTTTACATTTTATATTGACAACCAGCAGGTGGTGGAGTAATACTGTTTGTTAAAAATGTATTTAGGAGCTCCATTTGCTTCCTTTTATATGGGCAGGTCACGTGGACAGGTTAAGTTTTTTATGGATTTGGGCAGTTCACATGTTCCATGGTTAGGTACGGGGCTCTGGGCAAGGCCGTCTCACGCTGGTCACGCGGTAGACCTCACTCTCCACCTGGGTAGGCGACATATGGCGGTAGACCTCACGCTATAGTAGCACCCTATTTTCTCTGTTGGAGCCCCTGGGCTTATAGCATTTTGCTTTTCAAACTTGAGTTATAGCTTAGCAAATAATAATAATAATAATAATAATAATAACAATAACCGTTATAAATGATTAAGGTCCTCAAAATTACATTTATAAAGACAATAAATTTGCGTGACAATTATAAAAAAAAAAAATAGTCCAATAAGAATATATGTAGGGAGAGCATAATGTAAACCAGATAAATTTTTAGTAGATATTTTATTCACGTAGAAAGTAATATGCGAATGATCCAATGCTGTCCAGACGAAAAATTTTGTAACAAGTTATTTACCTCCTCTTCGTATAACTACGGTTTGTTGTCACTACAAGAATTGAATATTAATATATAGTTAGATGTATAAGCTTTATATGAAACTGTTGAATCTACTTACAAAATAACCTTGGAACTTACTCTCTCTCTTAACTATAGTAAAACCAATCTGTCGTGGCCGCTGAGACAATATCTGACCCACCGTATAGCGTACTCGTGTCAAAATGATTCAGCCACTTTAAGGAAACATGAACATAGCACTTGGATACGATCCATTTAAACTGAGGGAAACTGATAAAGCGTAGCCCCTTTACTACAGATCCTTCCTGTTTGACTAATCTCACAGGATTAACCAGAGGTAACTACGATTAACCAGAAGTTAAATCCAATCTCTCTCTCTCTCTCTCTCTCTCTCTCT
>NC_090730.1:170465878-170493378 GCF_036898095.1 Palaemon carinicauda
GAAAGTAGGGTTCCCCTATGTGGTAGGACCAGTCCTTAAAGTAGGTAAGGTTACCTAGCCTAACTTTATCTTAGGGTGTCGGATGCATTCCTGATCGGGTTGATAGATTTTCTTTATAGGCTATGGCTAGATTTGTGACATTGGAATAATATTTCTCCGTATATTTGTTTGTTTTGAACGGATTTGACCTTTATTTAATGTGGAAAGACGAAGTTTCAAAGATACCCCTTTGAAGGACTGCGAAATTAGAGGCCCACAGTAGGAGATTGAGGTTTACAGGGTGGGGGGGGAATAGACAGGGCACCAGGTCCAAATTAATCTCTAAGGGTTCCCCATTCCCCCTTTGAGTCACTTCTATTCTCTTACCTCTCCAGTGACTTTGTATCACAAAAACACTGTCTATAAACCACCTATGCACTTAAGATAGATTTTTTACTTGTACCATGTACAGAATAAGAAATAGCCAGTGGTGATTTGCCTTCCTGCGGTGTGAAGTCCTGTTTTTTTTTTTTCTTTTTTTTTTCTTTTTTTTTTTTTGCGTTTGGAAGATATTCCTGAAGTTTGCTGTAAGATTTACTGAAACCCACTATAGAACTAAAAGTAATTTCTGTACATGAAACTGGTTGCCATACGATAATTAATAACCTGTGGCTTTTAATAATTAATTTTAAATATAGAACTTAACCACTGGTTATATAATGGCTAAAGTCCCTGACGCCCACAGCAGAAAATTCAAAATCTCTTGCGCAGCTTTGCGCATATAAGCCAGGTGTACCCCAGTGCCCTCGCGGTACCACAGGTAGAACTATACTCAACCAATTCAGATTTTCTCTGCTGCCATAGCTGGCTGAACTATTTTAAATTCTCTCGTTTTCTTACTCTTTTTGGACGTTTTTTTGGTGATTTATTAACGTTTTTGAGTTTTGGCTTTTGCATATTTGTTTTATTTGATCTGTGATCACGTATTTATAACTTAAAAGGTAGAGTTGGAAGGTTTTTCAACCTATTTTAAACCTCACGAAAGCATAGGGGCGAAATGTAAACATTTCGACCATTGATGACGTCACAGCCTCTTCCGTAGGCTATAAGTCTGTCTTGCCTTTTACAAAGAATATAAGTGATTATGCTTTTAGAGTTTTAAGTTATAAATTAAATTGAAGCAATTATTTTGAGAAAATTTTATCCTTTTAATAATTTTCTTTAGATAATCTTCGATCTGTTTGCAAAGATTAACTACCGTTCAGTTTATTTTTGTTACGCAGTAATCAGTATCGTTACGATGTTACATTTATTGTAGCGATTTTATGAATAGTACTAAGTCTTTAATTGTGCTTTATAAAAGGAACATTTTATTTTGCTATTAATTGATCCTTTCAGTATTTTTCCTTAGTCAGAGATTAAAGGAAGTTATAGTTCAGTTTATTTTATACGATGCAGTATTCTTTACATTCGTCGTAGCGCACGATTCTATGTATCGTTGATTTGGTGGTTGTCGGAATACTAAATTGTTCGTATATTATTTGTAGATGTTCCAATGATGCGAGTGATGATTCATCTTTTTAAACACAAGACTTACCCGGTAGTTATATATATAGCTTACGTCCCTGACGTCAACGGCAGAAAATTCGAAACTCGCGCCAACCGCCAGTTGGATAGCCAGGTGTACCACCCCTGCACCCTAGCGAGGTACCTGGGAACCATTCCAGTGACCCTCATAGATTCCCTGCCGTCGCTAGCGGCGACAAGTGAATTCTACTCCGTCATTACTGATCGTTTTTTTGGTGAAGTACAAATCTTTGGTTATTGACTCCCGCTTGTTTTTTATCTCGCTTTGGATATTTCTTGGTTTTGTTTGGATTAGATGATTTTTGACCTTTGCTTGTCTGAATTCTCTTTAAATTTTCGAAATGGCCACCCCCCTATTACTTTTAGGTTATGTGTGACTAGTGGGTGTAAGACCCATATAGCTAAAGCCTCTCTTGACCCCCATTCCCTCTGTGTTGCATGTAGGGGTAAAGAGTGTGATTTAGGTGATCGCTGTGACGAATGTGTTTTGCTGTCAGAGCATGAATGGATTGATTTTGATAAATACAGGCGTAAACTTAAAAGGGATAGATTGAGGCGTAGTTCTTCTCGCTCTTCTAGAGATTTTTCCTCCTCCCATGTCATTGATCCTATTCCTTCACCTGTAGTGGTAGATCCTGATCCCACTATTGCAATTGCTAATGAACCTTCCCTAAAGGATATGTTAGTGGCGATTCAAGCTCTTGGCGCTAAAGTTGAATCTTTGGCTGCGGACAGGACACAGTTGATGTCCGATGTGCGTCTTTTGAAAGGTGAAGGTGCAAGTGCAAGTGCAGTGAAGTTAAGTGCAGTGGAGGGTGCGCCTGCTCGTGTCTGTCGTCCTCCTAGTCCTAGATCTCTTCCAAGCTCCCCAACCCCTGGGAGAAGGAATGTCGAAAGGCGAAAGGAGTCGAGAGGTTTTAACAAACGAGCAGACGTCCCCTCGAACGTACCTGTGGGCGCCTCACAGGACATTCGCCCTCACCATCGGAAAGGTGAGGTTAAGTGTTTTTCGTCGTCTTCGGATGACCCCTTGCCTAAAAGAGGCTGGAAGCTCGCTTCCAGGCCTCTTAAGAGATCCTATGATACGGCCTATCGACGTCCTGTTAGTTCTAAGCCTGGATGCAGTCATTGGGATTCTCCAGAACCTTTTGAAAGCCCCCCGACCAAACGTCCTTTTAGGACTCTGGACGTTTCCAAGGATCCTTCTGGCTCTATTCCGTTTAGAGGTGAGGAGAACGTTTTGACCTCATCGCCGATTTCACAACGTTCGGATCCTGACTTTGTTTTTCTTCAAGACATGCAAAGCAGGCTCTCTTCCTTTATGCAATCATACCAGCGCAGCGACAAATCTTGTATCAGCGATCGTGATCGGAGAAGTGAGCCAGGATGTGTTTCCGAGCGGCCTCGTATTCGGGGTTCGAAGCTTCCTGCTAGCCGATTCGAACAGCCTTTAGGAAGCGATCGTGATCGTTTTCCTAAGTCCGCAGTCCACGGTTCTTCTATTGAACGTGATCGAGACTGTGTGCCTGTGCGTTCTTCTAAGAAGGACGTCGGACGTCCTGTTAAACAGATTTTTGATCGCCCTTCGTCTCAGGTTCCTGAACTTCCTACTGAGCAGGCTGCCGATCCTCAGGTTCAGACTGCCGAACGTCCTTGCAAACAGGCTACCGAACGTCCTTTTAAACAGGCTGCCAAACGTCCTATCCTTCAGGAAGTTTCCCTCTCTGCCAATTACTTTAGTGAGCGTCCTTCAGGTCGCATTTCTGGGATGGTTACAGTTGAACGAGTCGCTGAACAACGAGCGATTCGTAGTTCCGATTGCTTGCCAGTAGTTGACGGCAAGCGTGTTTCTGAATATGACCCTGAACGTCCTTTCCCTGGTCATATTTTGGATGTTAGTTTGGATTACGAGGAGGAGCCTTATCCTTTTCAAGACATCGATGCGGTTCATGTACAGGAACTTCTCGTCTCTGATCGGGCTGATCGCGAGCGTTCGGTTGAGCGGCACGCGACTCTGCCGCCTGTTACTGTTCGCAATGAGACTGTTTCTGTTGCGGTTGGCACTCAGATTTTTTCTGATATTGATACCGCTCTTAATCCTTCTGCTCCCGGAGGAACGTCGCTGGAGAAGGAAGTAGAAGCACAGCTTTCTCCTTTGGAGTTTGATGACGTTTCAGAAGACGAGGACTCTGTTTCTTTCCATCATTCGGCTGATCTTAAAAAACTTATGAAAGTTTTTACGGAAGAGTTTTCGGACTTTTTTGTGCCTATAGCTCAGCGCTCTCCTCCGTCTGAGTTTACTCTAGGCAAAGCCTCTAAGAAAGCCCGTTTTACGAAGATGGTTCTGTCACGTTCGTCCAAGAGAGCTCTGAAATTAATGGGTGAATGGTTACAGTTTAAGAAGGCCTTAGGAAAGACGTCTTTTTCCTTTCCTCCAGCTAGACTGGCTTCGAGGTCGAGCATCTGGTACGAGACGGGAGAAGTTCTCGGCTTGGGGATTCCTGCCTCTGCCCAGGGAGATTTCTCAAGCCTCGTAGACGCTCCTCGTCGGTCGGCCATGAGGAAGACCAAAATTTTTTGGTCCACTTCAGAAATGGACCACCTTCTCAAAGGAATTTTTCGGGCCTTTGAAGTTTTTAACTTCCTAGACTGGAGGCTGGGGGCCTTGGGTAAAAAAGTTGAGGCTTTTAAAGAGGGGGATACCTCTGCCCTGGTCCATTTGAGGGATGGCGCTAATGAGCTTGCAGCTCTTTTTTTCCGCAGGCATCCTTAAGAAAAGAGACCAACTTTGCTCTTTTCTTTCGCCGGGGGTGACTCCCTTCCAGAAGTCCGAACTCTTATATGCTCCTCTTTCTCCATTACTGTTTCCGCAAGAACTTATCAGGGAGATCTCTGCAGCTTTAGCTCAGAAGGCCACTCAGGATCTTGTCTCCAAGTCCGCTAGAAAGGCTTTACCTTCCTCTTTTGTCAGCCGCAAGTCTAAGGAAGATACTTTTCCTAAGTTTTCCCAGCCCTTTCGAGGAAGATCTTCTAGTAAGGGTAGCTCCAGACCTGATGCTAGAAGGAGTAAGAGAAGAGGTTTCAGGGCAGGGCGAAGCAGAGTCTGACTGCTTACGCCTTCAGGCAGTGGGTGCCAGACTCCTCAAATTCTGGCAAGTGTGGGAGAAGAGAGGGGCAGACCAATGGTCTATTCAGATCTTGAGGGAGGGTTACAAGATCCCCTTTCAAGGGAGCCCTCCCCTGGTCTCAGTGTCCGTGGATCTCTCTCCCAGATACAGAGAGGAGGCAAAGAGACAAGCTCTCTCGAACCAAGTGTCTCTTATGTTAGAGAAGGGGGCCATAGAGAAGGTTCAGGATATCCGTTCACCTGGTGTCTACAATCGGCTATTCCTGGTACCCAAGAACTCGGGGGGGATGGCGTCCAGTTCTGGACGTAAGTGCGCTGAACAGGTTCATCATCAAAACGAAGTTCACCATGGAGACTTCGAAGTCAGTGTTAGCAGCAGTAAGGAGGGACGACTGGATGGTCTCATTGGACCTTCGGGACGCCTACTTCCACATCCCCATCCATCCGAGCTTCAGACCCTACCTCAGGTTCGTTTTCATGGGAGACGTCTTCCAATTCAGAGCCCTATGCTTCGGTCTTTGCACAGCGCCTCAGATCTTTACGAAGCTCATGCTGAATGTAGCAAAGATCTTACATTCAAGGGGCATAAGAGCCTCCCTGTATCTCGACGACTGGCTTCTCAGAGCGCACTCTTACGATCACTGCCTGAAGGATCTTCAGACAACCTTGGACCTTCCGGAAGAACTAGGTCTCCTGGTAAACAAGGAAAAGTCTCTCTTGGTTCCATCTCAAGAGATTCTATATTTGGGGATGACGATACGGAGTCAGATTTTTCGGGCTTTTCCGTCTCCCTCAAGGATAGAGCAAGCCAAGTTGAAACTGAGTTCGTTTCAAAGCAAGGAAGTTTGCTCAGCAAGGAAATGGATGAGTCTGATTGGAACCCTCTCCTCCTTGGAGCAGTTCGTCCCACTGGGAAGGCTGAACCTTCGTCCTCTCCAGTTCCATCTCAACAGCCATTGGGACAAGGAGAGGGACTTAGAATCGATGTCCATTCCTATCACGAACCCCATCAAAGTCTGCCTTTGGTGGTGGGAGGAATCAGACAAGTTCCAGGAGGGTCTCGATTTGTCAATGAAAAGCCCAGATCTTGTGTTATGCTCCGACGCCTCGGACACGGGATGGGGAGCAACTCTAGACAAATTAGAAGTCTCGGGCCTTTGGACAGAACCCCAGAAATCTTTGCATATCAACCACAAGGAGTTATTGGCAGTTCTTTTAGCCCTCAGAGGTTTCGAGACTTTAGTCACCAACAAAGTAGTTCAGGTCAATTCGGACAACACGACAGCATTGGCGTACTTCTCGAAGCAAGGGGGAATGCACTCGATATCTCTGTACGAGACGTCAAGGAATCTCCTGATGTGGGCAAGAGAGAGAATATTATTCTTCTCACGCGTTTCATTCAAGGGGAGAAAAACGTTATGGCAGACAGTCTCAGCAGACGGAATCAGATCCTTCCAACAGAGTGGACCCTCAACCTTCAGGTGTGCAAGAGCCTGTGGCGTCTTTGGGGTCGTCTTTGCATAGACCTCTTCGCAACCTCAAAGACAAAGAGGCTAGAGGCTTATTGCTCCCCTGTTCCAGATCCAGAAGCAGTCCACATAGATGCATTTCTTTTGGACTGGTCAAATCTAGATCTCTATGCATTCCCTCCTTACAAGATCCTGTACAGGGTAATACAGAAATTTGTGACATCCAAAGGAACCAGGATGACCCTTGTGGCTCCCTATTGGCCGTCAAGAGAATGGCTCACAGAGGTACTGGAATGGGTGATAGACACCCCAAGAATTCTTCCTCTAAGAGCAGATCTTCTCAGACAACCCCACTTGGAAAGATTGCATCAAAATCTCCACGCTCTTCAGCTGACTGCCTTCAGACTATCGAGAGACTCGCTAGATCTAGAGGCTTTTCGAAGGAGGCAGCTCAGGCTATCGTGAGAGCAAGAAGGACTTCAACCATCAAGGTCTATCAATCTAAGTGGAAGGTTTTCAGAGAGTGGTGTAGAGTCAACTCTTCTTTCCTCATCCAGTACCTCTGTAGCTCAAATTGCAGATTTCCTGCTTTATCTTCGAAGGAAATGCAATTTCTCCTCCTCTACTATCAAAGGCTATAGGAGTATGTTAGCTACTGTGTTTAGGCATAGAAGCCTTGACCTCTCTGGCAATAAGGATCTACAAGAGCTTCTCAAGTCTTTCAAGACTTCAAAACATCGTAACCAAGATTCTCCAGCCTGGAATCCGGATATTGTTTTGAAATTTCTCATGAGCGACAGGTTTGAGCCACTGGGTTCAACTTCCTTGAAAGACCTCACTATGAAGACTTTATTTTTGGTCAGTCTTGCGACGGCCAAAAGAGTGAGCGAGATTCATGCGTTTAGCAAAAACGTCGGATTTCGTAATGGCAAAGCTGTCTGTTCCTTGCAGTTAGGCTTTCTTGCCAAAAACGAACGCCCTTCTCAACCTTGGCCTAAAGCATTCGAGATTCCAAATCTTACGGATCTGGTTGGAGATGAGGTAGAAAGAGTCTTGTGCCCAGTTAGAGCTCTAAGATGCTACTTGGAGAGAACAAGAGATTTACGAGGCAAGTCTGAATCTTTGTGGTGTTCAGTCTGGAAGCCCTCTTTACAGATGTCTAAAAATGCCTTGTCTTATTTCGTCAGGCTTTTAATTAGGGAAGCTCATATTCATTGTAATGAATCAGACCTTGGGCTTTTAAAGGTCAAATCGCATGAGGTCAGAGCGGTGGCAACGTCGGCTGCTTTCAGGCCGAACAGATCTCTACAAAGCATAATGGACACGACCTTCTGGAGGAGCAAATCCGTGTTCGTGTCGTATTATTTGAAAGGTGTTCAGACTTGTTATGAGGACTGTTTCACTCTGGGTCCATTCGTAGCAGCAAGTGCAATAGTGGGTGAAGGATCCACCACTATGTTCCCATAATCCCAATAACCTTTTCTTCTCTTGGTACTTTTAATTGTTTTTATGGTTGTTTGTGGAGATTGTGTCAGTCTTCCGCAATCATTGATTTTGTCAGGTGGTCATGTTTGTGCCCTGAGAGCACCCGGAATTGGTTATTGGAGGAGGTTCTGTCATGATGAGGTTTTGACACCGGTTTGACAGTCCCTTCGAGATTTTCAACCCCCTGGGAGGATCGCTGGATCTCATAAGGCTAGCAGACATAATGAGGCAGAGTATCATTGAAGTCAGCTTTCTTATCAGGTACGAACCCTTGATTTTTGTTTTAAGTAGAATTCCAGATATGCTAGCTGTCTCTAACCCTCTACCAAAGGTGTTAATCAGCTATATATATAACTACCGGGTAAGTCTTGTGTTTAAAAATGATATTTTCATTAATAAGATAAATTTTTGAACATACTTACCCGGTAGTTATATATAATTTTAGTCCCACCCTCCTCCCCTCTAGAGACTAGAGGCGTGGAATATATGAGGGTCACTGAAATGGTTCCCAGGTACCTCGCTAGGGTGCAGGGGTGGTACACCTGGCTATCCAACTGGCGGTTGGCGCGAGTTTCAAATTTTCTGCCGTTGACGTCGGGGACGTAAGCTATATATATAAAACTACCGGGTAAGTATGTTCAAAAAATTATTTTATTAATGAAAATATCATTTTATTGGAACCCCTTAATTTAAGGCTTTATTTTAATTTATAAATATTATATCTATTAAGGTAATATTTGATATTTATTATTTTGTTACATTTATATGGGATTCGGTACTTTTGCTTTCCCATTCAAACAATTGTCCAGTGACAGAATTACAAGTCTCTCCCTACGGAGTTCATTTCCTTTGAGTGTATACTTTGGCTTTCAGTTAATTATGAAACTATCTTTGTGCCAAAGAGTAAAGTGCAAATTTTTAGTGATAAATTGTGCAGTGAATTTTATTCAGTGGAGAGTGCTTCTATTCGGACCTGTCGTTATCCTAGCCTTAGAGCTCTGTCGAGCTCCCGGACCCAGGGGAGAAGTTAAGTCAAACGGCGAAAGGAATCGAGAGGGTAACCAGGCGTTACAGTCTTTAAGACCCGAACTGAAGTCCTCTCGATCGTTTTCTGTCGATCACCAGAACCCTCACCCTTGCTGTAGCTAAACCGAGGTATTAGTGTTTTCAAAGGCGCTAAGCTGAAAACAAAATTAGATTCGTTCTGCGTGTGTTACGTTTCATGCGGCGCAGACGCAGTGCCGCCACCCCACCTGATGGGTGTCGTCTCTCGACAGTGGCTAGCGCTATGGATCGATGAAGATAATGCTGAATACGTTTCGCCTAAGGTTGATCCTTGATCTTTGTAGTTAGGCATGAAACAGCATCTATCTTCGTTTATGCAGTCTTTTCAGCCTGCCGTTAACAGTGCGGTTGGGTGTCTCGATTCTGGTCTTTGACACGGATGCACAGGTGTCGTGTCTTTAACGGTGAGGATTCGTTGTGGCACAGGCGGCCTACCAACCGCAATGTTCAATGGTGGGGGAAAGTGGATGCTTTACTTCGATTACCTGCTCAACGCAAACCGACGGCTCATAGCTCCTAGTATCAGTCTATACAGACGCGCTGACGTTCGCCAGGCAGCAGAGCCGGCGAAGCGTCATCGGAACGGTGCGGCAACGGAAACGGAACGTCGACGGAATGGAGCGAAGTGCCACGTCAGTGTGGACGCTTCAGCGTCAGTGTTCCAGCTTCAGCGTCAGTGTAGACGCTTTCAGTGTCAGTATGGACACTTCAGCGTCAGTATGGACGCTTCAGCAGCAGTGTGGACGCTTCAGCATCAGTGTGGACGCTTCAGCACTAGTGTGGGCGCTTCAGCACTAGTGTGGGCGCTTCAGCATCAGTGTGGACGCTTCAGCGTCGGGGTGGACGCTTCGCTACCTATGACTATAGACTTTGATGTCGACCTGACCATGAGCGTATAGTGTTAAGTTATTGTTGCTCCAGGCGCTATATTAAGAAATAAATCCTAACTAGAAAGATATTATATTCTCTGACCAAGGCCTGCTGGGCTAACTCTTGGTTGTGAGAACTAGAATCAAATCCTCTAATTATTGAGGTCTGAATTCAGAATCATAAGGAGTGGATTCCTAAGAATCAAGACTTCTCTTCCTAGGATAGAGATTGTAAAAGGAAGGGAATAACTTTCAGAAACTCATGAGAATTTTCTAAAGAGTTTCCCTCATATTTTTTACCGGCTGCTCCTCGTTTCGACTTCAGAGTTTTCGCTAGTTGAGTTGATGGTGTCGCTATTTATTTTATTTTATTTGTATTACAAGCCAGCTACAACCTTAGTTGGGAAAGCAAGATGCTTTAACCCAAAGGGCTCCATTAGGGAACGATGGCCTAGTAAATTAATGGTAAAATAAAGTAATGAATTAACATTAAATCATTCTCAGGAAAATAACAAACCTTACAGTAGAGATTGATACAGCGCTTGCAGCTGCTACAACAGAAAGGGCATTAAGGCCTTTATGAGAATAGAACATAAAAGTATATCTCCCACCACGGGCAGATCTTTTATGATTTAATGTTTTATGTTTTTAAACCGCTCTTGTTAGTGACTCGTTAACATAGCGCAGTGCTCTGGGGGAGGTGTTTGTTCGTTTTCACCTTGCCCCTAGTCCTATATCTCTAACTTACGTTCCAACCCTTGGGAGAAGGAAGGTCGGTAGGCTGAGGTTCTTCGCGGACCTTGTGCATTAAACGTCTGTTCCGCCGAGCGATGTTGTTGATGCAGTCCAAGACGGTCTCTCTCCACTTTGGAATGATGAAGTAATGCTCTTTTCTACGCCTATGATTGGCGAGCTGTGACATCACAACCATGTGACATAGTATCTTGAAAAGAGCGGAGTTGGAATGTCTTGAAGCGATCATTTCATCATCGTTATGGTATCATGGATCTTGTAACTGTTTTCTGCATATTAGAATGCGGTTCCCTGACGAGAATAACATTCTACGTTTTCCCTATCTACCAGACTAGGTAGTTACTCGTCATGTATGCACGCGAACAGAACTTACCTTCGCAGCAGTCGTGTTTTGATGCTTGAACAGGAAGCAATCGAGTGTGTTTTTTCTTCCGCGAGAGAAGCGGAAGTCAGACAAGTCACATACAATCTTAGCTCTTCCTCTGGATTCTGACTCACTTTCAGGGAGGAAGGACTTTGTCCTCATCGAAGGATGCATAACCTAGAATTGGTAGTCACCAATCAATTTGTCCAAGACCTTTCAGGAGTCGTATGTTTTCTATTAACTTATCCTGCAGTATCTAATGTTCGCTGGAAGTTTTTTCTTTTTGGAAAAAGGCGATGTGTCAGCACCAGAATCGTGTAAGACACACAGTTCTTCGGGGGAAAAGGTGCTCAGTTTGCTTCTGTTCACACTTCTTCTCCTTCCCCAGTTTGGAGAAAGGTCTATTTCTTTCTTCTGAGGTCTAGCGACTACTGTTGACGGTATCTCACAGCTTTGGATACGTTCAGTTCGTGCACAAGGCGCGCTTGAAATGTCATAGGGACTCTCCCAGGTCGCTCACAGGACTGAGGTTGATGTTCTCTCCCAGCCTTCGCCCATGCTTCGGTTGGCGCACTCGCTACCCCGCGAGTGTAGATTTGGTCTGAGCTAAAAGAGGTCTATTTCATCTGTGTTTAGCGTTTACGATTCTCGGGGGGAGAAAATTTTCTCCTAAAGAGTCTGAGGACTACCATAGATCAAAGAAATGGTTTTCCGATTAGTGTCAGAAGGCATAGTTCTCCTTTGCTTAGTAACGCTTCCTCGCAGAGATATGCTCGCGTTACGAGAAGCGTTAGAGTGGGTGCTTGTAGCAGTCTGGTCTCTCTCTTACGGCAGACGTCATGCAGACACAGACGCAAGTTCTGGTCTCTCCCTCACGCAGTCCCAGACGCAGACACGTCTGGTCGTATGTTGGACGCTAACAGTCAAAGTTGATCCTTTCAACAAGTTGTTCCATTTTCGCGGTCTGCGGGATGCGTGACTATCACTCATGCGGACGCATCCTACACTTGGACAACTCTCGGCAATCAGTTCCGTCTTTCCGTCAATGACCGGACGCAATGCTGTCGCCTCCACGCAGCACGCTGTAGATTTACAACAAGCGGGGCACACACACAGCGCTGTACCCACACAACAAGGTGAACGCATACAGCACGCTGACACCTTACAGAAATGCAACCACACGTGACATTATGGTTGCATGCTAGACGCATACAGTCAAGTCTTTTTCTCACAGCAGTTTAACCAGACTATTGTCTCTCCTTCGCGTCTCTCTGGCCTCGCAGCTAACGCTCCCTCTTGTCAAGCTTTGGCTTTAAGTTTGTTGAACACTCGCTGATTACACACGAATCAGGTCTTAACCTCACAGCATGAGGTTCACGTGGTTGACGCTTCTTTTCAACAAGCCTAGCTTTAATATCTGTTTCTTGCGACCGATATGGACGAGTTTTGGGAGGCGGTTCTAGATCCCGATTCTCTCTCATGACATGTTGAGTGTAGGCAGCATGCTGGAACCGTTCTGCACTCATGCTGGGACCATGCTGGGTGCATGCCGGAAGCATGTCTTTAGTCCTTTTCCCCGTGTCAGGATCATGAACGTTTTATGTTGAACCATCAAGCTTTAGGTCTAGCTTCCTCCAGTATTTCGGAAAACCCCTAAGATCTAGAGGGTTGTTCGAAGGAGACAGCTGAGGCTTTCGCTTGTACAAAGGACATTTGCCTCAAGGTTTTCCAACCCAATTAGAGTGCTTTATGGAGTAGTGTAGAGCTAGAGCCGGCTCTTCATTAGGTAACTCTAACACAAGTGGCCTATTTTTTCTTAGACCTTCGAAGAAAACACATTTTCTTCCCTCCTCGACCATCAAAGGGTACAGGAGTATGCGGGCATCTGTCTTCAGACGCAGAAGATTGGATCTATCAAATAGAGACTTGTTCCGTAACCGAAATACAAACCACGCTATTTACATTGGGTTTACCTTTTAGCGTAGCTGAAATGGCGAGCCATTAGAATTTAACGAGAGTGTATTACCCCCGCACTAGTTAGCAGGGGGGTAGGGGAGTGGTAGCTAGCTACCTCTCCCCCCCTCACACACCGGTGAACTGCTTCACTTCACTTTTGGCTCGGACAATGGACAGACGTCTCTGTCTTTGTCCTCGCTTGGCAGCCATTGTTTGTTTTGTCTTTACTTAATCACTTACTTTTCTTTTACTCAATATATATGTAAACATTTTTTCGTGTTTATGTATATATTTGAGTATAGAAATCAGTAAGTTTCCTTTTCAGAGTTTGTGTTTGTGTGTGTAGTGTACGATATCTCCGTGGAGCCCTCGGCAGTTAGGCCACCATGGTGTAATTTCATGGGTCGCGATCGAGTTTGACTTCGGTCTTTCTCTCTCTCTCTTTGAGGTCGTTCACCCTTTTACTACGTTACTTTTACTACGTCTGAGTAGCTTCCTTCCCGTGTGGGTGGGGTTGCTACGCCGTACGTTTGGACTCAATTAGTTTATGAATCTAATTGTATTTGTTGATTTTTCAGCTTTGTAGAACGATTCCTTTCGGGGTTTTCGTTCCTTCTTTAGTGTTCATTCATTTTTAAATTACATAATTACATAGTTACATAATTATAATTGTTATAATTCTTGGTTGGTTACAGGTCTCCTTCCGTGAGTGTAAGTGGTTGTGAGGGCACGTGCCTGTTCTGTAATTCTTGTGTTCCTTTCCCTCGGGATTCCTTTTCGGAGCCTTCCCGGGGGAATGAATGTTAACTAATGATTTTTGTTTTTATTTTTCACTGTTACCGATCTAGTTTGTTTCTGTAATGTGACAACGGAGTGAGCTATCTTGTTGAGGCCTGGGGATTCGGCTGTTGCTGCCTCCCCTATAGATCTTCGTCAGGGGCGTGTCTCCTCCTGGAAGTACTCCCGTGACGATTGACAGCTCTCCAGTTCATTTTAGAACACTCAGGAGGCTCGCCTCTTTGGGTGGGTAACTTTCCTTCCGAGGGAAGTTTTCCTGTCCAGGCTTGAGTTTTTCCCCATTGGGGGGTTCTTCTCTTGCCTTTTTTTCGTGCGACTATGCTCTTGGTGCTGAGCGGTCGCACCTGCAGTAATGCTCAAGGGGGAGGCTCTCCCGGGGGGGGCATAATCCTAGAGGGAGCGGTAGAGTTCACAAACTCTAGGATTAGCAACCCCCCCTTGCAGGTCTCACGCTGGGAGGATGCCTAAGGTTACTCGTCCGGATAACAGCTTCCCGATGCCGATTCCTGCACGATCTCCGTGATCAGCCAAGGATATCGTGCCTCACTCTTACCATCTCTCTGTCTCTGTCAACGAATTCAGTGTCACTGAACCTCTATGCCATGGGGTCGGCAAGAGTTTTGCCCGTTTGGGTAGAATGATCCATGCCTTAGGAGAAGGTCCTCCATAGGGTCGTCGACGGCTTCACTCCCCGGCTTCTTCAGTCGATCCTTTCTCATAGGAAAGCATCTGAGACGGGAATTCCGTCGTCGACCTCTCAGCTCTGATCAAGTTTGTCGAACAAACTTCGTCCAGCGTGGAACAGCAGAATCGATCAGACTGGTAACGAGGCGGCAGGACTCCTTAGGCCCTGGATCGGAAGGACGGGTACTTCCAGTTTCCATTCCATCCATCTTCCAGGAAGCTCTTGGAATTCAGCCTAGAATTAAGATGCAGTGTGGCTATCCCGCCGCGGCATCGCAGGTTTTTCCCCAGAGAACTCTCCCTGCTTTCCTCATGGCCGCTCAGGAGCAGGCTTCCGCCTCCTTCGCCTTTTGGAGGTCTGGTCAACTCCGGTAGGCTCGGGTTCGACCTTCTTCAACGCCGGGACAAGCTTCCGGGTCCTTACCATGAGTGAGGGATCATGGTGATTTGCTAGGAGCCTTCTCTACTTCTGCCTCAACATCTGGAGTATCTAGCCATGATATTGAGTCAACAGCCTTACCACGTTGGAAACCCCGCTTCTCGTCCGTCCAGCGAAGTTAAGCAACGTCGGGTCTGGTCAGTACTTGGATGGGTGACCGCCTGGGGACGCCAGATGCTGTTGCCTCCTTCTCCGAGCCTTCCCTTCAGTTGACTGTGGCAAGGCTGAGGAGAGTCGCAGTACCTGTTCTCAGTCAAGCAGAGCTTTCAGCCCTACCTTGGAACGTTTCCTGGGTCTCTTTTCCTCATTGACCCATCTAAAGTCCCGAACGGTCGCCTCAGGATAAGTTCCCTGTGGGGCGGCCCAAGTTCCGGTGGTATCAAATCAATGATTAACCGGACTTTCTGGCCCCTATGGGACCAGCGGAACGTTTAGACCTGCAATGGGTGTTGACCTATGGAACTTCTTGATCGGAGTGGATATTCTCGTCCTTTCCCCACATTTTGATGCTGTTCTCAGACTTGTCAAAGAAAAGGGGGGGGGGGGGCATGTTCCGATTCAGGCCTATGGTCAGGACCTGAAGGATACCTCTCCATCATTCAGCCAGGCTTAGGGGCTGTAGTCTGGCCCCTCTACAGATCCTACAGTTCCTGCCGAGTCGCTCCGTGCGCGGCGACTTCATGGTACTGGCGTATTCCAACCAGCAAGGGACGCATTTTCATACCTTCCCATCTTGCAGTAGAGATACTGAGATGATCCGAGGGCCTCTCAATACCACTATCGGCTCGCTCATTCCGGGCAGAGGAATGTTCTCTCCGACTATCTGAGCAGAGCCTCGCAGATAGAGGGTACCTGGGGGTCTTTGGCCTTGAGTAGCCAGCAAGTCCTGGCCTGGGGGACCTGATCGCGACAGCTTGGAACTTCAAGCTTCCGCTGTTCTTTCCCCCAGTCTCAGACCCCAAGACTCTTTGGCAAGATGCATTCCGGTGATGGTGGGACAACATCGACGCCTGCGTCTTCCCACCATTGTTGTCTGCTGAGAATGGGTCTCAACAAGACCAGGTTGTCTGTCAACCTTTCGATGGCCCTGAGAGCTCCACTGTGACTATACGTGGAACGGTTTCCGGACCCTCTGCTTCCCCTGACGGAACTCCCGGGAGAGCTTCTCCCACGGCACAGGCTATTCAAACAGCCACACTACAACATCTTTCACGAGCCGGGGCATCGCTTCGGCTTCACCCCTGGAGACACTACGCCTCCTCCTCAAGAAGAGACAACCCGCTACAGTCGCGGGGCAGAGGTCTCGTCACCTGCGATAGTCATCTGCAGGGGTCTACCAGGCGTAGTGGAGAGTCTTCTGTGGTTGGTGTCAGGGGAGAGATACCTCTTCCCTTGAGGCCTCTTCTCCAGCAATAACGAACTTATTGCTTTTCGGCGGGAGGAAACTTCTTTGCGCTCTCGGCAGTGAAGCCTGTCGCTCAGCCTTTCCCTGGCCTTCAGGCTGAAAGGAATAGACTTTTTCCTTCCCGCTGGACCTTTCCTCGCTCATGCGAAGCTGCGAACGTCCCTGCCCCCAGTGTGACTATACGCGGAACGGTTTCCTCTGCTTCCCCTGACGGAACTCCCGGGAGAGCTTCTCCCACGGCACAGGCTACTCAAACAGCCACACTACAACATCTTTCACAAGCCGGGGCATCGCTTCGGCTTCACGCCTGGAGACAGTACGCCTCCTCCTCAAGAAGAGACAACCCGCTACAGTCGCGGGGCGGAGGTCTCGTCACCTGCGATAGTCATCCGCAGGGGTCTACCAGGCGTAGTGGAGAGTCTTCTGTGGTTGGTGTCGTGGGAGAGATACCTCTTCCCTTGAGGCCTCTTCTCCAGCAATAACGAACTTATTGCTTTTCGGCGGGAGGAAACTTCTTTGCGCTCTCGGCAGTGAAGCCTGTCGCTCAGCCTTTCCCTGGCCTTCAGGCTGAAAGGAATAGACTTTTTCCTTCCCGCTGGACCTTTCCTCGCTCATGCAAAGCTGCGAACGTCCCTGCCCCCAGTCGGAGTGAGACCTCCTCCATGGAGCATGGTTCGGACTTTTTAGTCCCTTAAGAGATCTTCTAAAGACCCATTACGTCAGGCCTCTGATCGTATTCCGTCCTGCTCACTCTGGCCTCGGCCAGTGTGTAAGCAATCTTCTTGGTCTCGTACGACTCCGCCCTTTCTAAGGAATAGGGGAAGGCAACATTCAGGTTCGCTCCTGAGTTGTTAGCTAGACTCAGAATCCTGGGGTCCCGGCCCTTCGGTCCAACTCCTTCAAGATTTCGAGTCACCATTCTGTATCAGATGACCCAAACCTTCTCCTTCTTGCCAGTAAAGGAATCGAGGGGTTATCTTTGGGAACAGCTGCAGTTTGTCCTCACGTGCAGCCGGGTTGGGAGCACAAGAAGGACACGGGAGAGTCACCAGTATACCTCTTCAGCTTGGACTCAAGGACATTCATCTCGACCTGAATCCAGACCCTCCCCCGTCACGTCGCCCTACAGCACGATGTCGGATACATCGCAACGTCCCTTGCCTTCGAGTAGTACTACTCTGTGACGCAGGTGCTACAAGCTGGAGTCTGGAAGCGTCTAATGACCTTCGCAGCCCGCTTCCTGCAGGACGTGACCCACAGGAGTATCGATACGTTTCTATCGCTCTGTGGTGGCTACACAACAGCTGGTCTAACCTCAAGCTCCTTTTTGGACAGGTAGCAGAAGGTTGAGGGCATTGTTATCAGGTTTTAGTCTGCATGAACGAAAGAAGTATGTCTGGCCCTTACTTCTTTCTTCATCGTCCCCTCTACTGGGAAGCAGCATCCTGGTCTCTGCATAGCTGACCTCAAACCTCTGCAGGTAAACCATGCTTCTTTGTGTTCCGAGTATTGAGTCAATACTGTCGCGTCCCCCATACCCTGACGAGGTGGTATTAGGAACGTCCTAACCCAGAGTTCCTTCTGGAACGCCAGGTCAACTGCCTAGGACGGGTCACACTTCTTCCTTCACACACAAGCTTATGTAGGCCACACGTTTCCTTGCGGAGCAAGGAACTTGTGAGGTGCAGGGACTCCTTTTCTCGAGTGCGACTCACTCGGATTCTGAGTCCCGGGGTAAAGCCAAAGCCAGTATGGCTGGGGACTTTCCACCCTTCCTAAGGGGTAAGTCACCCAATGTAAATAGCGTGGTTTGTATTTCAGTTACGGAACAAATGACAAATTCGGAGATAATTTGTATTTTTCCTAACCATACAAACCTTAGCTATTTACACATATTTGCCCGCCAGCCCTGTCCCCCAAGACAAGTCCTACCTCTAAGTGAAGTGAAGCAGTTCACCCGTGTGTGAGGGGGGTAGGGGTAGCTAGCTACCACTCCCCTACCCCCCTGCTAACTAGCGCGGGGGTAATACACCCTCGTTAAATTTTAATGGCTCGCCATTTCAGCTACGCTAAAAGGTAAACCCAATGTAAATAGCTAAGGTTTGTATGGTTAGGAAAAATACAAATTATCTCCGAATTTGTCATTTTATAGATCATCTCAAATCATTTGAGAGGACTTGGAGGCATCAGCAAGATGCTCCAGCCTGAAATTTAGTGTTCGTTTCTGGAGCTTCGCGGTAGTGACAGATCCGGCCCTTTACACTTGGTTCCTT
Organism: Palaemon carinicauda; assembly: GCF_036898095.1. Classification (NCBI taxonomy): domain Eukaryota; kingdom Metazoa; phylum Arthropoda; class Malacostraca; order Decapoda; family Palaemonidae; genus Palaemon; species Palaemon carinicauda. The sequence continues at coordinate 170,484,132 of NC_090730.1, forward strand.
TTTGAGGCCTAACTTTGGAGACTTTCTGAGAAAGTCTACCATAGTGGAGAGTCAGTGAAGTTCACTCTTTTAGCAAGAACACGTACTTCACATTGGTTAAGCCATAGGTACCTTGCAACCTGGATTCTTGGTCATTAATAAACATCTTTCTCATCCATGGCCTAAATTTTTTCGGGATCACTTCTCTCGAATTTGGTTTGTGATGGGCTGAGAAGAGTTTTTTGCCCGATTAAAACGATGAACTTTTATTGTGACAAGAACAAAGAAGTTAAGAGTCTATTCATAACTCTTAGGTGCATGGTCAAGAAGCCTGCGCTATCCATGTCTAAACATTCTGTCATCTCGTATAGACTTTGATTACAAAGGTTCTTCCACACGGTTGGGTGACAGATCATAAGAGGTTGAAAGAGTAAAGACTCACAAAGTTAGAGCTGTAGAAACTTCTGTAATTTTTAAACTAAACTGTTCTCTGCAAAGCATCGCGTATACAGTCTTGTGAAGGGGTAATCCTGTATTCGTCTTGCTTTACTTTTACCATGTCCAGTCTCTTTGAAGACGTCTACGTTTTGGGATCACTTGCAACGAGTGCAGTAGTAGGTGAAACATTCTCCACTACATTTCCCTAAATTCCTAGTACCCCTGTTCTTCTCTTGGAACTGTTATATATATTTTTATGATTGTACGTGATCTTTAACCTAGTCAGGTGGTCATTTTGTTCCTAGAGAGCGCCCGGAACAAGGGTATTAGTTGAGGTCCTGTCATGCTATAAGTGGTTGTACCGTTTGACAGCTCCTAGAGATCATCAGCCCCGAGTGGATCACTGGATCTCCTAAGGATAGCAGACAAAATGAGGCAGAGCATTGCTGTCGGCTTCCTTATCAGGTTAGAACCACTTAAGTTGTTTATGTAACTCTTAAGTGAATTTCCAATTATGCAGCTGTCTCTGACCCGCCACCAATGGGTGTCAATCAGCCATTATATAACCAGCGGGCAAGTTTTATATTTAAAAATTATATTTTCATAATAAAATAAATTTTTGAATATACTTACCCGCTGGTTATATAAGTTTCATACCCACCCTCCTCCCCTCTAGAGACCATGGGGCATGGAAAATCTGAATTGGTTGAGTATAGTTCTACCTGTGGTACCGCGAGGGCGCTGGGGTACACCTGGCTTATATGCGCAAAGCTGCGCAAGAGATTTTGAATTTTCTGCCGAGGCGTCGGGGACTTTAGCCATTATATTACCAGCTGGTAAGTATATTCAAAAATTTATTTTATTATGAAAATATCATATTTAATGTAAAATTCATCATGGAAAAAAGTTCATTCCTTGTACTTTACCTATGTTCCTCTGGTCTTTTTTTTTTTTTTTCTTACATCTTACTGTTGAACCTCTTTCAACTCTTACTTCCTAGTGTAACTGCACGGTTTTCCTCCAGTTGCACTTTGACGCTGAATGTGCTTACAAACCCCTGTGCTAGGCTATGTAGCCCAAATCCATAAATCCAGTCTAGAAAGAGTCAATAGAGCATAAATCGAACATCCATACTAAACATGACATCGCTGTCAACTGAAACCAGTTCTCTGGAGTTGTACCAGATTCCAGAACCATAGTTGAGATACTACCGCTAGAGAGTTATGGGGTCTTTTGACTGGCCAGACAGTACTACATTGGATCCTCCTCTCTGGTTACGGTTCATTTTCCCTTTGCCTACATACACACTGAATAGTCTGGCATATTCTTTACATATTCTCCTCTATCCTCATACACCTGACAACACAGATTACCAAACAATTCTTCATCACCCAAGGGGTTACTGCACTGTAATTGTTCAGTGCCACTTTCCTCTTGGTAAGGGTAGAAGAGACTCTTTAGCTATGGTAAGCAGCTCTTCTAGGAGAAGGACACTCCAAAATCAAACCACTGTTCTCTAGTCTTGGGTAGTGCCATAGCCTCTGTACCATGGCCTTTCACTGTCTTGGGTTAGAGTTCTCTTGCTTGAGGGTACACTCGAGCACTCTCTCCTATCTTATTTCTCTTCCTCTTGTTTTGTTAAAGTTTTTATAGTTTATATAGGAGATATTTATTGTTGATACTCTTCTTAGAATATTTTATTTTCCTTTTTTCCTTTCCGCACTGAGCTATTTTCCCTGTTGGAGCCCCTGGGCTTATAGCATACTGCTTTTCCAACTAGGGTTGTAGCTTAGTAAGTAATAATAATAATAATATACAGTGAAATCATTTATCGCGGTAGGTAGGTTCCAAACCCGGCCGCGATAGCTGAAAATCCGCGAAGTAGGGACACCATATTTACGTATCTATTTAACATGTATATTCAGACTTTTAAAACCTTCCCTTTACATAGTACTGTTAACAAACTACCCTTTAATGTACAAGGTACTATATATGCTTTACGTACGTTATTTTACGCTTGTTTTGTTGTAGGATATGTATGCTTATTCGAGATATGATTTTTGCAACAAAGAATATTCTTGGATGCAGTACTATGTGTACATACAAAAGATTCATGGAAAAGATGCGATATATTTCTTTTATAATATATACATGCGTAATGAAAAATGTCCGCGAAGTCGTGAATCCGTGATGGTCGAACCGCGAAGTAGCGAGGGCTCACTGTACTTGAAACGTACCAAATAAGATTCAGCATTATTCTTACGTAAAAAATTCTGTTTGAAAAGCTAAATAGTGTATGATTTTTATGCTCACAATGCATTGCTAAAGAACTAATTCTGATTGGGAGCCCCATCCGTTTTTTTTTTTTTCAGACTAATAATATACACTAGCAAATATATTGAGGCCCTTTGCGTCAATAGACGTAGGAGGAGATGATGATTATGAGGAAATATTTGGGAATTATTTTTTTGTAGATTTCAGTATGTTTTTCCTATTTAGATTAAGTCAAGAGGACTCCTTAATAAAGAAATAAAATGCAATATCCTCTCTTGGTTTGAACTGTAACACTTTTACAGTACAGTATTATCAAAGGGATACACAAACTACAGTACTGTACAGTAATGCTGTATTTCTGATATAAATGAAAGCCAAATCAGTTCCAAATGCACAATAATATGAAAAATAAGCATTTTTAACTGATATACAATTTTGTTGAAAAACTAAACATACATTTTTATAAAAAAAATAGGCTTTATTCTGGATCTAAGAGTATACTGTAATTTCCCTGTGCCTTCTTGTTTGCGAACCAACTCTCAACCTTCATTTCAATTGGAAATGATTGCGTTTAGAGATAGAAGACCTATTCCGGAACTAACCTAGCTTGCTTTAAATTTGGTGTGGGGTTTCCTTTCTTAGCCTTTTACATCTAAGGTACCCCCAACTCACTTAACCTAACATGCTGTAAATCTAACCTAACCTAAGGGGCAGGGACTTAATGAGGCCAGGGAGCTTTGCCCTTTCTTGATTGCCTCACCAAAGTGGACACAACATTCTGTAAATTTACTCAAGTGACAAGGAAATCCTCTTAGACTAACTTACCACAGCTTAATGCAACAACAGGTGGTCTGCCCTTACTTTGATACGAAGGAGTTCGGCTTCACCCTACTGCACCCTTTCACAATAACCAGACTCACTATATGATATTTTATACTAACATCAAAATAATACTGTAGTCAAAACATAGTTTAAGGCATGAATTCTCAAGCTACCAGACAACACAGCACTCTAAATAATTTCAGGGAAAATTAGGCCTAAGTAATGATAGTAAATGACATTCAATATCATACTTAACTTCATACCTGACACTGGGGTTTAATATAAAATTCAATCATACTGTCTCAGGCACTAAGTACTGTAATTGAAAATTTTTATTTACCAGTAAATATCACAAAGAAATCACTATAGGGAAAATAACATTATTTGAGATTGGGAAAAGTTAAAGTTGACTTTCTCGACCGCAGTATTATGTGATACCTTTAGCAAACAACTCAAAACTGAAGTTTCATATTGACTTACAAAACTGTAAAAGAGATATTTCCTTTTTTGTATATCACATTGGTTGAAAATAAGAGTTTGTTCCAAGACGAACGCAAAGCGTTGTCATTTAATATGAGTACAGTATGTTCCTAGTGAAACTGGATACAGTTGTTAAAACTTTTAATGAGGTGACAGTGATTACGGAAGCCCCGCCTATCTGATAGGCCACTGAGCTCCACTGTTTTCTGCTGCCTGAGAGTACAGATGTACTCCAAGTGCTGCAAACTGGCTGTTTAAATTTTTTTGTTTTTTCTTTTAAATAATAATAATTATTATTATTACTAGCCAAACTTCAACCCTAGTTAGAAAACAGGATGCTATAAGCCTAAGGTTCCAACAGGGATAAATAGCCCAGGTAGGAAAGGAAATAAAGATATAAATAATATACAAAAGAAGTAATTAATAATTGATATAAAATATTGTAACGTCAGTTACAGTATTATAAGAGATTTGTCATATATAAACTATGAAGAGAGCCTTATTTCAGCCTGTTCAGAACTTCTAGAATACTGGGTAGTATTGAGCTTTATGGTGGAGAAGGCATGACTGTTTTATTTAACTGCATACTGAGTATTGCATGCAGTATGGTACTATCTGGAAAGATCTGAATGCAAAGGACGGTCAGAATTATGATAAATCTTACACAACATGCATAACGAACAAACTGAACGATTGTACTATAGATTAATATCCGTATTAGGAATATGGAATTTAATAGACCACAAGTTTCAGTCTAACAAATTAAGATGAGAGTCATCAGCTGAAGACCAGACAGGAGAACAGTTTTCCCAATGTGTACCTGACAGTTTTGTTTAATCTGCCGATGTACACCTTCTGTTGATGTTTATTCTCTCACCAGTGAGGAATAGTTATGACAATCTTATTGTAGGTGAGGAAGTGGGACATCTTTGCGTACCAATAATTGATGAAGACCATAACGTTATTCCTTCACCTAGGCCACACCTTTGTCACTTCATCATACCGGTCGATAAGAAAGGGGTCTGTCCTTGTTTTCCCTTTTCTGGATGAAATACAGTACTCCTGTAAGTCCAATTGATATGAGTTGCTTATACTGTACATGACTTGTAACATTTCTCTCTGAGTAGGAGAGATAGCCTAATGTTGCCCAAGAGTCCTAGTGACTCCTTCACATTGGAGCGCTAATTGTGCAGTCACCACACACTCCATTAGCACGCATGCATGTATGTAATCCTACTAGAGTGCCACCTCATCTGTGTGCATGCGGGCTCCTACAGGAGTATTAACTCATCTATTTGCTCATGGTCTACAGTACTACACTCATAGGTTGCCGAGTTCTTGGAAGCATGGTAAGAATGTCATTCGCTCTCCCAGGGAGCCATTGTCTCCAGCTGACAAGAAGTGTGGTGTTATCTACTTATCTGCAGAGAGAATCATGACGAAATCTATGAGAATCCTCACCTGTTTGCTCGCACTTTCATTTGTATGCGCTAGCGCACTTTACATTTATATATAATCTTCAGACCTAATGTTTTCTTTTGTTCCGTAACTGGAATACAAACCACGCTATTTATAGTGGGTAATTACTTTCGCGTAGCTGAAAGGACGAGCCATAAAATTTTAACAAGGGATTATTACCCCACCGCTAGTTAGCGGGGGGTAGGGAGGGTAGCTAGCTACCCTCCCCCCTCACACACCTGTGTTGTAGCTCCACTTTTTTACTTTGGCTCGGATGGTGATCAGACGTGTCTGCCTTCACCCTTGCCTCTTTGACAGCCATTAATCATTGCTTTTTCTTTCTTTTTCTCAGAGTGTTGTAAAGTTGGCCGCTACAATGCGGAAGTGCCCTGGGTTACCTGACCGCCCTTGTGGGACCTTCATGTCTTCCATCGAGACGGATCCTCACACCTTATGCCCTTATTGTAGGGGTCAGCGGTGTGAAAATGATAATGTTTGTATGGAATGTAGGGAGTGGCCTACCTCCCAGTGGGAGAGGTTTTCTCGGCGCTGGAAGAAAAAGTCCAGACGGGATATTTCTCCTTCAAAGGTTTCTTTGAAGAAGGAAAATCCTAAGGACTCTTCTTCGGTAGCCCAAACCTCCTCCGAAGCTCCCACGAGAGGCCGTCGAGTGGTAGCGTAGGCCGTACTGTTGGTGACCGATATCGGGGTTTGGGAGAGAGAGTTGCCTCGCATAGCGAGGCAGCTCCTCCTCCTCCCCGGGGAGGATTTAATTATTTCTCCTGTTAATGATGATCTTTTGCAGCTTTGGGCTTCCTTGGGGCTTCAGGGTTCGCCCTCCAAGGAAGCCCTGTTTGACATGATCAGGTTGGTAGCAGCTGTCACACAGTCACCGGTGGTAGCAGAGGTTGACCCTCTGTCTATTGTCGAGGCTGTTGTGGCAGACGCTTCCAATGAGAGTGTTCAAACCCCTGCTCCTGTAGTAGCTGAAGGCTTAGCTCCCCCCTCCGAACATCCTTCGAGGGAGGATCTAAGTCCAATGGTCTCTCCTGCAGGTGATTCTCCCCGCCGGGGGAGTTCACTGACAGAGACTCCTCTTCGGAGGACTGCCGATGGTTTGCCTGCTGCTCCCAGAGGACGCATCCAACGTAAGGCTCGCCTTCCTCTTCGTCGCCGAGGTCTTCCTGCTCTTCACAAGGGTGTTAGGAGGCGCCTCTTTGGATCTTCATCCTCGCGTTCCCCCCGGAGAGGAACCTCGTCCTTCAGCTACCGTTCCTGCTACTTCCTTGGACCTGGACCTCTCCGCAGATCGTTCGCGATCTCCTACGCCTGCCAGACCTGCTGACCTGCCTTCACCTTTCCTGGCTGCTGACGCGCTGTGGGCGCCCACACATCCCGTTTTCAAACGGGCACCGGTCCCTTCGGGGCAAAAGGGGATTTCACACATTGTGTGTAAGTCCCTTAAGCGTCAGGTTTCCCCTGTGCGCCAACGTTAGCCTGCGCGCAAGCGCTCACCAGTTGCTGCCTCATCTCGCCAGCGCCCTCCTGCACGCCCACGAGCTCTTGCACGCCCACGAGCTCCTGCACACCCACGATCTCCTGTTCGCCCTGCAGTTCCAGAGACTAGGCGCCCACGATCTCCTGCTCGCCAACGGACCTCTGCGCGCCCTCGGCCTGATACACACCATGGAGGCCCTCGGTCTCCTGCTCGTTAGCGATCTCCTGCTCGTCAGCGATCTCCTGCTCGTCAGCGATCTCCTGCGCGCCAGCGCTCTCCTGTTCGCCAGCGCTCTCCTGCCCACAAGCGCTCTCCTGTTTGTCAGCGCTCTCCTGCTCGCCAGCGCTCTCGTGCTCGCCAATGCTTGCCTGCTCATCATCGCTCGCCTGCTCGCCCTCGATCTTTGGATCAAGGCTCCAAGGAGAAACCTTCTTCCTCTCCTGCTCGCCAGCGCTCTCCTTCACGATCACTGACTCGCCATCAGACCTCGCCTGCTCGCCATCCCTTGCCTACGCGCCACCACCCGCAGTCTCCATTGCGCGCCCACACGCCCACTGCCAGAACTTCGGTTCCTGACGAGCGCCCTTCTGCGCTAGGGATATTCCCCCTGCACGCATGCGCCCTACGGCTTCGCCCTTACGGGCCCTTCATCATCCTGTGGCTGCACTCCATCCGAGGTCTCCGGAACGCGCACCAACGCGCCCTGTCGCCTGTGCGCCCACGTGCTCTGACACCTGCGCGCCCACGAGCTCCTTCTCCTGCGCGCCATCGTTCGCCCACGCGCCATCGTTCGCCCACGCGCCAACGCGCGAACTCTCCTACGCGCCAACGCTCGCCTGCGCGCTAACTCGCCCCCTCGCCGAGCCACTGCTCGCCCACGCGCCATCGCTCGCCCGTGCGCCCTCGCTCGCCCGCGCGCCCTCGCTCGCCCGCGCGCCCTCGCTCGCCCGCGCGCCCTCGCTCGCCCGCGCGCCCTCGCTCGCCCCGCGCGCCCTCGCTCGCCCGCGCGCCCTCGCTCGCTCGCCCGCGCGCCCTCGCTCGCCCGCTCGCGCCCTCGCTCGCCCGCGCGCCCTCGCTCGCCCGCGCGCCCTCGCTCGCCCGCGCGCCCTCGCTCGCCCGCGCGCCCTCGCTCGCCCGCGCACCCTCGCTCACCTGCGCGCCCTCGCTCGCCCGCACGCCCGCGCCCTCGCTCGCCCGCACGCCCGCGCGCTCCCTCGCCCACACGCGCCCGCGAGCAATCGCCCCCCCCCGAGCTAGGCAATGGCCTACGCGAGCGCGATGCCCAGCGCGAACCACAATGCGTGCCCACACAGGATCCGGCAGTTCGCGTTAGGTCATTTTCATCGTGTTCCCCCCCCCCCCGTAAGCGCAGGACAGCGCGCCCAATGGAGGGAGGGAAATCTCCGGACAGGTCCAGAATCTCTTCTACAGCTTCTTCTTTTCAGGCAGACCCAATTGTAGTTTCCACTCCTAGGGATCTTACGATCCCCTTCCCTCCAGAGAGTGTCTCTGACAGCGCTGCTGTCAGTCGGCTGCTCTGGTTTGGGCCTTTGATCAGAGAGGTTGCGCAGGCTTTCAAGCCCGCCTTCTCTGAACTAGGCCTCAAATCAGCGGCTATCTCGGCCCCCCTGAAGAGGAAGAGAGGAGTGGACGACGTGGTTACTTCTCTAAGGGCGAAACTGGTTCCTCGGAAGCCGTCAAGGGAGGCTCCTTCCCCTCCCCAGACTTTCTCTCCATCCCCCGTGGACGAGGGTTTTCCGTCCTCAGGGGATTCTCGTGAGGTGAGGCGTTCTCCCATCGCACCAATGGGAGAAACCCCACCTTGCGCCGAGAAGTCTCTTCGGGTGGAGGCGGAGAAGAGCCCCCCACCATCTTTGTTAGAATCCTGCATCCCTCCCAGGAGGGAGTCGAAGGACTCCAAGACGGTCCCGAAATCTTCGTCGAGGATCAGACCAGAACCAGCTAAGCCCGCGGAGAACGTCCACGAGTCCCCCCAAGAAGAGCCTTAGGGGACTGAAGACCTTGCTGCTAGTCCATCAGGAGGAGAGCCGCAGGAGTCGGAGCATGCCTTTTGGCAAGTTTTGGCTCTGATGAGGAACCTTAACGGATTTTCGGATCCGGAGATTCCTCCTCGAGAGAGCAAGGACACGGTTCTGGACCGAGTCTTTGGTACTCAAAAGCCCCCTAAAACCAGCGCGGCTTTGCCCTGGTCCCAGGGGGTCAAGAGTGCCAGAGATAAGGTCGAGAGCCAGCTCTTCGAGCTAGCCTCCTCCAGCCGTTCCTCTGCCGGAAACAAAC
>NC_090730.1:170498378-170530199 GCF_036898095.1 Palaemon carinicauda
CGCCCTAGAGCTCATGATGTCAGGGGAGTAGCTACCTCCCTGGCCTTCAAGAAAAACTTCTCAGTGACGCAGGTTCTGCAAGCAGGGGTGTGGAAGCGTCAAACGACCATCACAGCCCACTACCTGCAAGACGTGACCCACAGGAGGCTCGATAGTTCTCTATTGGCCCTGTGGTGGCTGCACAACAGCTGGTTTAAACCTCAGGCTCCTTAATGGCCAAGTACCAGAGGGTTGAGGGCATTGTTACCCAGTTTTAGTCTGCATGAATGAAAAGGTATGCCGGGCCCTTATTCTTTTCTTCATCCTCCCCTCTCTTGGGGGAAAGCAGCATCCTGGGTTCTCTGCACAGCTGACCTCAAACCTCTGCAGGTAAACTATGTTCCCTTGTGTTCCTAGTATTAAGTTAATACTGTTGCGTCCCCATACCCTGACGAGGTGGTATTGGGAGAGTCCTAGCCTTAAGTTTCCATCTAAAGAACTTCAGGTCAACTTCCTAGGACGATTCACACATATTCCTTCACACACATCTTACGTAGACCGCAGCCCTTGCATAGCAAGGTGCGAGCGTGGTGCAGGGACTCTTTATTGTTGAGTGCTGACACACTCAGATAACGAGTCCCCGGGCAAAGCCAAAAGCCAGTATGGCTGGGACTTGTTCCACCCTTCCTAAGGGTTAAGTCACCCACTTTAAATAGCGTGGTTTGTACTCCAGTTATGGAACAAATGACAAATTCATAGATAATTTGTATTTCTCCTAACTATACAAACCCTAGCTATTTAATCAAACTTGCCCACCAGCCCTGTCCCCCATGAAGTCCTACCTCTAAGCAAAAGTGGAGCTACAACACAGGTGTGTGACGGGGGAGGGTAGCTAGCTACCCTCCCTACCCCCCGCTAACTAGCGGTGGGGTAATAACCCCTCGTTAAAATTTTATGGCTCGTCCTTTCAGCTACGCGAAAGTAATTACCCACTTTAAATAACTAAGGTTTGTATAGTTAGGAAAAATACAAATTATCTACGATTTTGTCATGTTTGTCCATTCGCTGCTGATGGCTCCCACTCTTCTGTGCTAGATTGCGCACTCACCATCACGTCAGTGGCATGTGTTCACCTGTATGTGCTAAAACGTGCTCTTCAGAGTGCTTTCACTCCCAAGTTAGTGCGCATTTATTGAACTTAGAGCATTTACATGCTTGCGTGCTCCTTTCTATATGTGCACTCACATGGGGGTGCAGGATCTTTGATGGCAAGTACTACCCCACTCGTGTATGCTTCCCCCACTTAGCTTACACTCATGGGATCTTGATATGTCACCTCTTTGCACTTATCTCGCTCTAATGCTGGTGTGCAATCTTCTTTGAATAAACTTCTGGGATATAATAAAATATATAGTTCTAAAATGACTATATTTAACAATATATCTGGTCGTTTACATAGTTAAATAATGGAAAGCAGTAAGCTGAGTTGCTGTTCCGAAGTCCGCGAGAATATTCAACCACTCAAATTACTAAGTGGTCGTATGCAGTAATATTCTCTTCACCATATATCCCTTTATTCAACACTGACCTGAAATTTATGAAACAATACACTGTAAAAGGATATAAAACAGCATCTAACCCAACGCAATAAATTACCCTTAAGAAAGTTTGAGCTATATAAAGAAAACAACTTGACAAATAACAAGCCGAGCACGATAATCTACTCGAATTTATATTAAAGGTGAAACAGTGAAAATTGCGTTTAAAGTTGATAAAATACACCAAATACAGTATAATTTAAAATGTTCAAGGTCAAATTATATTAAATATTAATAGCAGACACGCTGGCTGCCACAATTCATGAATGGAATTGTTAACTGTTATAAATTAAAGTATACTGAGCGTGCATAATCACCAAGTTACCCACATCCTATATCAGCCCGGCAGGAATAAAGCTGCACTTTAATGGACGAGGTGGTGTGGTAGTCTCAGGGGTTCAAACTTCCGATGTACGGAATAATACCCGGTTGCCGTCTCCATGAGCCCCATCGATGTCGCACTTATATATTACTTTGAGTTCATGAGGTTAAAAAAATCCAAATCCAGAGCGAAGATAATTCCCGGATAAAACCATAGGATCGTTGATCGGCCGGATATATGTATAATGATGGATCGACAAACCTCTCTCCACTCTGCCTCACGTTGAACTGATCTACCAGAACAAAAGAACTGGAACAGACTTCTGTTTTCTTTAATGTAAACACTCAATTGGTGATCTCGGTAGTTTACTAGCTAACTAGATTGTAAGTAACTGTGACAACAAGCTCAGTTTAGATTCCTCTAAAATAACAGAGATCACGAATTGTGTATTTGGCAAATTAAATAAATATAAAGCAATTTTCATTTTCACACCTAAGTAATGAAAGTATTTAATTAATATGCAAATAAAAAATGAAATTCCTTTTCATTTTCCACACTCCAGGGGAAGGGTTCAATAAAGCAACGTTATTGAACTATTACAAAAATTAAGCACAAAAATGTAAAGAAATTTTTACTGCAATACCCAGCCAAATATATACAAAATATACATTTCCACAGAACTAAATTATTCATTAATAAGCATATTTTTAGTTCTGCTTTCACTTTCCATGGCGGCTTTCCGTCGCACCTTATTTACAATCTGAAAAGAGTCATCAGTAATAACAGATTTCCCAGACTGATCAGAATTTACATGCATTTCATTTACACTTAAAATTGGAATCAAAGAGCTTACATGATGCTTTACTAATTCGCGAGTTCTACCTTTCAATAAAATTGCATTAGTTGTCTCCCCAATAGTGTTTATTACTGTCTCCTTCACCACCGCCATTGGATAATTAAAGGGTTTACAATTTTCTTCTTTTATCAATACAATATCACCTGGTTTTAGTCGTTTATGCGTAACGGGTTTGTATCTACTCTTAACGTTGACTGCTTGCTTCATTAAATGAGCCAAAAATTCATTATTATAGGTTTCAGTCAGAGCCTTTCGTACATTTTTCAATTTATTATAGCTCTCTTTAATGTGCAATAGTGGCTCCTTATTTGCAATCCATTCAGAATCCATTTCTGGGTCTGGCTGCAAAGAGGGGATAAGATTAAGAGAGATCCTATCATAACCATAGATAAGTCTTTCAGGAGTTATCGGGTCTGGAATAAAGTCATTACTTTCATCTCTCAATCCTTCAACAAATGCAACAGGTCTACGATTGACTTGATAAATTGTTTGAGCAACAATGAACTCAAAATCTCTGTATTCCAACACGTAATTTTTAATAGAGCCATGAATTAGTTGCTTCACCATTTTAACACAAACTTCAACTAAACCTCCCAAAGGATGACAACCCTTGAAATATTGTTCAAAGGTGGGAGACTTCACATTATTTTCTTCAAAATATGCTTGAGTATCAGAATCCCTCAAGAAATCACTCATTATATTTGCTCCAGCTACCAATGATGAACCTAAATCTGATAAGCACAATTCAGGAATGCCATATTCATAAGTATGGATCTGGAAGGCTCTCAAGAATTCTACAGTACTAAGATCAAAACATATCTTCAAATTTATTGCTCTCGACCATAAACAAATGATGCACAAAATCCAGACCTTAATTTTCTTCTGTTGATATTTTACCTGAAAGAATCCCAAGTGATCAATAAAAATATATCTAAATGGAATGTTAGGGGGTTCAAGTCTAAATTCTCTGTATGGGGATTGATTAAGTTTAATAGTTCTCTGTTTCACCTTGCGACAAGTAATACACTCCTTCAATACACGTTTTACAACAGAGAAGTAGTGCGGTACCCAATACTGCTTTCTTAATTCGGTTAAAATTACATAGCAACCTGAATGGGATAATGCACAATGTAAACTTAAAATTATCAATCTCATAAGCTCACTGTGCTTTGACAACAATATGGGATAACGAATACTTTTATCACACTTCCAACGAGAAAATTTACTCCTAACTCTCAATAAACCAGTCCTATCAGGATAAACATTAAGTTGATTAACTAGATTGGGGATACTCGCAACATTCTTGCACTTACTTGAAAAATACTTTTTCACATCTGCAAAGTGAATGTCTTGGTCAACTTTCAGGATTTGAGTAATAGCCTCTGTGTACAAATTTGTTGAGGTTACTTTCATATGAGCACATTTAACTGTATCCCTTTTATACAGTCTACCTTTTAGAATGTGAACAAACTTTAAAACTAATCTATGTACAGAAACCAGTTTGTAGAAATCAGAATATTTCTGTGGAGATATTAAATGCTCATTAACTTTAGCTATAGACGTGCCATGCATCACCTGATAGTTGTGTGCTTCCAGGGCTGAAAGGTCAGGTTTTGCTAAAGGATTTGGAACCTGAATATTCAAAATATCATCTCTGCTGATCTGCATATCCATATTAGAACACACTTTTAAAAATTTAGGTCCTGAAAAATAATTGGACTTTATAAGAGTTCTATATGAAACTGGTCTGGTAATTTGATCAGCTGGGTTTTCAATACCTGAAACAAATCCATAAATAATAGGATGAATTTCACAAAGTCTACTTATGTGTTCCAACCGATTAAGAATGAATATACTTTTTTTACTTTGCTTCTCAAGCTTATGAACATGAGAATTAATCCAAGCAAGAGAAACTAGACTGTCAGAATATAGCTTCAATTCTACTATATCTAATAGCGTAACACAAGCAGGGCCTACCAGATCTTTATAAAGGTCAATTAATACTTCTGAGCCCAATACAATAGACTGAAATTCTAATGAAGGAATTCCCTTAGCTGAAAGCGCTTTGTTGACAATTCTGTTTTTGGCAAGTACAAAACTAACTTTCAAAGAATCAATCTCTTGAATATAAACAGTAGTACCATATATATCTTTACTGCTATCAGTAAAGGCTACCAATCTATACTGACTATTCCTTCTTCCCACAAACCTTTGAATCTTTATTTCAGGAGATGCATTGACTTGTCTACAAATGTTTTTCCATTCCCTCAAAAGGCTATCATCAAGTTTCATATCCCAATCAAATGAGCCATCACACTGCAATTTGTGCAAAAACAATCTTGCTCTATTTAGAATTGGTCCTGTAAATCCAAACACATCATAGTGTGCAGCAATGGATTTTGATACTTTCCTCTTATTATCTGCTCCAATATCCAACTGCAAATGTCGGGTTCTTAAAGTATCATCTAAACGATTCCATACCATTCCCAAAAGCTTAACTTCTGTTGAGGTTTTCTTAGATTCATTTTCATCAATTTTATCCTGTAGTTCCTTATCGTTAGTGACAAACTGCTGCAGAAAAAAATTATAAGGTTCAAATATGTTTTTAAGATTATCAAATGCCCACTGAAGTTCTTCTGTAGTATTGGAGGTAATGCTACCATTATCCATATAGATTAGGGAGTAGATGTGTCTCTTAAGTTCCTTAATTTCTTTAGAATCCATATCAGTATCAATCATAAGTATTTTGTACAGACCAAGCAAAAGCAAACAAGGTAAGCAAACTAAGCCAAAGGGCAATCTCAAATTTCTATATCCAACAAGAGTATAATCTTTCCGAGCCATATTTTTGAACCACAAAAACAGCAGCTTGTTTGAATCCAAAGGGGTCAAGCAAATATTTAGAAAAGCTTTCTTTACATCAAAACAGCAATTTAGTATCAAAGCGTAAGTTCAAACGAGCAGTGGTTATCTTTTGATTGATGCAAGGTCCACTCAACATGGCTTGATTGTGACTTAGTGTAACTTTCTGAGAGGGATCTATTTCACTAAGGTTAGACAAAAAGACCACCCGACATTTTGTAGTCTCTCTCTCAAGCTTGAAAACTCCCAGGTGACCCATGAAACTGTGACAAGGATTCTTCAACAAAAACTGTTCCAAATTCTCTATTCTTTCTATGATGCCTAACTCCTGTTGTTCTTTGAAATATTGATCCATCATATTTAAGTAATCAGGATTCTTTATGGTGAATTTCTTTAAATTATACTTCAAAATTTGAGTTGCCAAATGACGATTTTTGCCCAATAAATGTTTTACCTTATTATTCCAAATTAAGGGCATAACTAGTCTGCCGTCAGCATTCCGAGTTGTGTTACTGAGAACATAGTCAACAATTTTATCATTGTTCTCGACGTAATCTTCTGGAATATTAACATCATCAAAATTCAATGTTTTCGAACATAAGTTGTCGAGAACTTCTTTGCTGGCTCTCTCAAATTCAGAGTCTATAATTTCTCCATTATGATCAAGTACCACAAAATTAGCTCCAACTTCTGTAAAATTGTTTGTCAGGGAAGCATTGAAGACATTACTCATGTCCTTAACTTCTTCACATAGTATAGATAAAATATTAGAGCATGAAATACGGGCAACTGTGTCCTGACAATTCTTCAAATGTATCAAATTATGACTCATTTGATCCAGATTTCCTATGAGCATAATACCCAACGGAGTTACCGAGTACACAGAAGGTATATTACCCTCTAAGTCACCAAAAAGAACAGTATTTTCCTTAAGGCAATATGCAGAATTCGACCCTAAAATGAAATCTACGTCCATAATTTCATCCTTTCCATTCAACAGATATTTATCAGCAACAGTATAGCCCTTTTCAATAAAACCCTGAACAACAGATGTCAAACCAGGTAGTTTTAAACATGTTTTAATGGATGGTACACTCATAGCCTCCAATTCACATAATCTGTCCCCAATCATCATAGACACTTTATAAGAACACGTATTGTACAATCGGGAAGAATTAAATCCATTTACTCTTAACGTAATATTTGATTTAACTATTGGTAAATTTTCTCTAACAGCACACTCTTCCGTTATGAAATTTGATTGACATCCCCCATCTCGCAAACAACGGATGCGATTTCCATTAAGAAGGTCACAAGAAAAGGTGGGTAGAATTGCAAGACTACAATCATTTACCATCATAACATCTCTTGAGGCTTCAACAAAAGTTATACTCGAACTCTTATCTTTTACTTCTACCTTATCTGACTTTGGAGGCTTATCTTTACCCTTCTTTGCCAAACCATTACTATCATTTGTGTGTTCTTTCCTTATATTACTCAAACACAAAAACGTGAAATGAAAAGAACCACAAAAACAACGTCTGGCAAAATAGAAATTGCACTTATCTGAAGAGTGATCCATCCGAGCACATTTTATACAAGCTTTAAGTTTCTTCAGCCTATCGAGCTTTGATTTAGGGTCCGGATATTTACTACATTTATGAACTGGATGGTCACCAATATCACAAAGAGAACAATGTTTGAATACATTAGCATTATCTTTCCGTAACTTTAAGTTAGATGCTAAACTTGTGGTGGGGGTTGATTGACAATCTACTTTGGCTGCTAAACCAACAGCTGAATTAGAGGGACAAGGTCTGTGGTTGGATCTATAATCAACCCATTTCTGTACTTCCATATATCTCTCACTCGCCTCAAAGAACTTGCTCTTTATCTGATCCAAAGAAGGGTTAGTTTCATTTGTAATTTGCACAAGCTGATCTTGAAATTTTTTGTTTAGTCCCTTCCATGAAAAATACTGTACTACGTCATCAACAGAGATACTCAAACTTTTAATAGAGTCTTGTATAGAATTAATATTACCAATATACTCAAATGGATCAGATGAAAAATCCAACTTCAACTCTGTCATACGCTGCAATACATTAAACTTACGAACTGAAGGAGACGCAAGTGCTTGTAAGAGTAAATCCTTTGCAATAGTATAAAACTGTTGTACACTATCCAATGAATTAATCAAATGTGACGCTCTACCGGAAATCTGCTGTTTTAATAGCAAAAACTTGTCAAAGTCTGAATAATTATACCGCTGTACAACACCTTCAAACTGACTTAAAAACTTTGTCAAATCTTCACCATCTTGGCTACAGAATGTAGGCAAAGGAGCCTCAGGACTTTTAAGCCTACCACTATTACAACATGGCGATTGTGATACAGAAACTTTGGTTAAATTATACAAACACTGATTTATTTTGTCCTCATAAGAACTACTCTCATTAATTTCCCTTTCGTTCTCAGCAACAGCTTTGGCTTCGTCTGAAGCATTATCTTCCCATTTCAAATCTCTAATGATAGCATCCAATCTGTTAAGTTCATCTTTAACTCTGTTTAATTTGATTTCAAGAATCTTTCTTTCATCATCCGATTTACCAGACAAACTTGAAAGGTCATTAAAAATAATATTCACTTGTCCTCTAAAATTCCCTCGTGAACTAATGTGATATTTAAGTTTATGAGACATTTTGGCACAAAACACATACTGCTCACAAAGAAATAAGTGTTACAAATATATACTTTCAAAAAATCACAGCACGGCCGGTAATAACTAACAATATCGCACGTAAATAATCGAATGCATTAAGAAATTGCCAAACAAGCAAAACTAAACACCAAAACAACGCGCAGTAAAATGAAAAATTATTACCACCTTAAATGAAATACCAATAATTCACCAAACAATTCGTAATAAGAAAAATAATTCAATTAGCAAGTTACGACACCGAATGAGGCCAAGGAAACGGCAACAGCAGCTTTCCAGCGTGCCCACCCGGGGGCGCCATTTGAATAAACTGGGATATAATAAAATATATAGTTCTAAAATGACTATATTTAACAATATATCTGGTCGTTTACATAGTTAAATAATGGAAAGCAGTAAGCTGAGTTGCTGTTCCGAAGTCCGCGAGAATATTCAACCACTCAAATTACTAAGTGGTCGTATGCAGTAATATTCTCTTCACCATATATCCCTTTATTCAACACTGACCTGAAATTTATGAAACAATACACTGTAAAAGGATATAAAACAGCATCTAACCCAACGCAATAAATTACCCTTAAGAAAGTTTGAGCTATATAAAGAAAACAACTTGACAAATAACAAGCCGAGCACGATAATCTACTCGAATTTATATTAAAGGTGAAACAGTGAAAATTGCGTTTAAAGTTGATAAAATACACCAAATACAGTATAATTTAAAATGTTCAAGGTCAAATTATATTAAATATTAATAGCAGACACGCTGGCTGCCACAATTCATGAATGGAATTGTTAACTGTTATAAATTAAATATACTGAGCGTGCATAATCACCAAGTTACCCACATCCTATATCAGCCCGGCAGGAATAAAGCTGCACTTTAATGGACGAGGTGGTGTGGTAGTCTCAGGGGTTCAAACTTCCGATGTACGGAATAATACCCGGTTGCCGTCTCCATGAGCCCCATCGATGTCGCACTTATATATTACTTTGAGTTCATGAGGTTAAAAAAATCCAATTTTCAATATTAAACTTACCCGATAATCATGTAGCTGTCAACTCCGTTGCCCGACAGAATTCTATGGAGGGATACGCCAGCTATCACAATACTAGAAGGGGGTGTACTTACCAGCGCCACCTGTGGCCAGGTACTCAAGTACTTCTTGTTGACACCTCCTCAATTATTCCTCTGTCGTGCTTCCGGCAAGACGTTCTGGGATACGCTTATGGTCTTCGAGTATTTTCACGGCTAATTGGTGAAGTATTCTCTCAGATTAACGGCTGTCGCTTTACTGGAAACCTTCTTATATTAGCTAGATAGCTTTTATATAGTCCTGATTAACGGTTAACGATCTTTTGCTTGATTTTGGAACCCCCTTTGGCTAACTCTTTGGATTCAAGATGTCTGACATTTCGCAAGCCCCCTCCCATAGACGATGTAGGTCTTGCAATAGGCGTATTCCGAAGGCCTCAGTAGATCCTCACACCGCTTGTTCTGACTGTAGGGACAGGCCCTGTCAGTTAGAAAATCGATGTGAGGAATGCGCCGGACTTTCGGAATTGGAATTTGTCCGTCTTTTGAAATATTCAACTAAGTTAGAGAGAGGTAGAGTTAGGAGGAGTTCTTCTCACTCTTCACTTTTTTCCTCACCTCATGATCCCCTACCTTTTCCTACCCCTGTAGTGGCTACCCCCGAACCTACTGTTTGTCCTCCGCCTGATATGTCTGTTGTTTTGCGTGCTATTCAGGCCTTAGGCGATAAAGTAGAGTCAGTGGTAAGTGACCATAAGTCTCTGATGGCCGAAGTCAAGGAACTTAAGGTCAAGAGTGCAGTGGGTGGAATTAGTGCCAGTGCTGTGACGAGTGCTAGTGTCAGTGCAGTGCCAAGTGCTAGTGTCAGTGCCAGTGTGGTGCGTGAGGATACTTCTGTGCGAGCCAGTCGTCCTCCCAGTCCGGGACCTCTTGCAAGCTCCCAAGCCCAGGGGAGAAGCAATGTCGAAGGGCATAAGGGTTCGGCAGGCCTTGTTAGGCGCACAGAAGTATCCTCGGTGGTTGCGGGCGTGTCTTCCAAAGACCGTCACTCCCACCTGCAGACGATTGAGCCCGTCTTTTTCTCGTCCGCTGATCAACTGTCAGGGAAGAAACGTTGGTCTCAGGTCTCGAGACCGCTTAAACGCAGAGTCCAGTCCGCGAGTGCTCAGCCAGGTTGCAGTCATTGGCTCAGCTCTGACTCGCCGCAGTCATCTGTCGACTGCACTCCGCCCAAGAGGAGTAAGGTTCTGCCACAACAGAGCTCGACTGTTAAGGCTTTACCTCAGTCTACTGTCGTTTCTGCCGATCCCAAGTGGACTCTACTTCAGTCCATGCAAGCACAGCTTTCGGACTTGATGCGTGAATGTCGGGCTGAGAGTGTTGTGCCTCCGCCTCCGCCTACACTCCCTCCGCCTGCTCTCGCTCCGCCTGCGCTCGCTCCGCCTGTGCTCGCTCCGCCTGATCGCAGTACCACCTGCCAGGCGTACGATGTTGAGCCACGTTCTGAGTTTGCTGTTCCCAGTGGTGTTCAGCCTCCGCCTTCTTTAAGGCAACCTTTACAATGGGATCAGGAGGATTATACCTCTCTTCCTCCGCCTCCCCTTGCTGCTCCACCAGTGGTGCAACTCTCGGTTGAGGTACAACAACCTCTCCCGTCCATGAGTCAGTCTCCTCAGCTCTCGCTGCAGCGAGCTCAACCCTCCACAAGGCAAGCACCACTACACCTTGGCCTTGCGCCTCAGGAGCCTCAGCTTGCGAGACATTTACCTTGTTCTGCGCAGCCTCAACCTCTTCACGCTCCGCTCATACCACAGGAACAGGAACTTGCTACTCCGCTTCCGCCAACCGCTCAGCAAGCGCAATCCTTGGGTTCAACCACTCATGCTAGGAGTCAGCCTCCTCCACCCATGCGCCTTCCTTCTGCTTCGTCTGTTATTCAGCCTTTGCAGTCTGAGCCTCAGGTTTTCCCTCAACAGTTACTTGAAGAGGAAACCACTAATATTGTTCCTACTCGTTCTGACTCTGCTGTTCAGCATTCTTGTCCGATCTCTTCGCTACACTCTGGTGATGAGGCGTCTGATGATGAGGAGGCACACCTGGATCCCTCATCAGACGTGGATGAATCCAAGCTTTCTCCACAGTCTATTGACTTTCGTAAGGTCTTGGCTCTACTTAGGGAGGTTTACCCAGACCACTTTGTCTCTGCTATTCCCCGCTCTCCGCCATCTGAGTTTTCGCTGGGCATACAACAAGCTAAGTCCACCTATACTAAGCTAGTCCTAGCAAGGTCCTCTAAGAGGGCGTTAAGGATCTTAGGGGAGTGGCTGCAGACTAAGCAACACCTTGGCAAGACTTCTTTCATGTTCCCGCCAACTAAGCTCACTTCGAAAGCGAGCGTTTGGTATGCCACAGGAGAAGCACCAGGCTTGGGAGTACCTGCCTCTGCCCAGGCTGACTTCTCAAGTCTGGTAGACTCTCCTCGGAGAACTGCAATGAGGCGCTCTAAGGTTTGTTGGACCTTCTCAGACCTGGATCACTTACTGAAAGGAGTGTTTAGAGCATTTGAAATGTTCAACTTTCTAGACTGGTGCCTGGGGGCCCTCAGCAAGAAGACCTCTCCTGCGGACAAGGATTCTGCCATGCTATTAATGTCCTGCATGGATAAGGCCATTAGGGATGGATCTGGTGAGCTTGCGTCGATGTTTGTATCAGGGGTTTTGAAGAAAAGGGAACAACTGTGTACCTTCCTTTCCGCCAGCATTACACCTTGCCAACGGTCACAACTCCTTTTTGCTCCGCTCTCGAAGTTCCTCTTCCCCGAAGAGCTGGTTAAGGACTTGTCTGCTGCCCTGATACAAAAGGATACACACGATCTTGTAGCCTCATCGGCTCGTAAGTCTAAGGTTGCTACCTCAGTCCCCAAGACTTATCGCTCCCCAGTGGCTGATACCCCTGCTACGAGGTTCATACCGCCCTTTCGTGGTAGAGCCCCCAGCCGAGGAAGCTCCCGTCCAGACTCTCACAGGAGCAAGTCTAGGAAAGGATCCAGGACATCTAAAGGAAAAAACTGACTCTCCGCATCTCCAGACAGCAGTAGGAGCCAGACTCAAGATCTTCTGGCGAGCCTGGGAGAAGAGAGGTGCAGACGCCCAGTCTGTCAGTTGGCTGAGGAACGGTTACAGGATTCCATTCTGCCTCAAACCACCTCTGACCACATCGCCCATCAACCTCTCTCCCAACTACAAAGAAGAGGACAAGAGGCTAGCATTGCACCAGGAGGTGTCGCTACTTGTGCAGAAGAAGGCAGTGGTTATAGTCCGGGACCATCAATCCCCGGGCTTCTACAACCGTCTCTTTCTTGTGGCCAAGAAGACAGGAGGTTGGAGACCGGTGCTGGACGTCAGCGCTCTCAACGCGTATGTCACCAAGCAGACGTTCACGATGGAGACGACGAAGTCGGTCTTAGCAGCGGTCAGACAGGAGGACTGGATGGTGTCGTTGGACTTGAAAGATGCCTACTTTCACGTTCCTATTCATCCAGACTCCCAACCTTTCCTGAGATTCGTTTTTGGAAAGGTTGTCTACCAATTCCAAGCCCTGTGTTTTGGCCTAAGCACAGCTCCTATGGTCTTTACTCATCTGATGAGGAATATAGCAAAATTCCTACACTTATCGGACATCAGAGCCTCCCTCTACTTAGACGACTGGCTGTTGAGAGCCTCCACGAGTCGTCGCTGTCTGGAGAATCTCAATTGGACTTTAGACTTAATCAGAGACCTGGGTCTATTAGTCAACATAGAGAAGTCTCAACTCATTCCCTCCCAATCCATTGTGTACCTGGGAATGGAGATTCGGAGTCAGGATTTTCGGGCTTTTCCATCGGCCCCCAGGATAAGCCAAGCCCTAGAGTGCATCATGAGTATGCTGAAGAGGAGCAGTTGCTCGGTGAGACAGTGGATGAGTCTCACAGGGACCCTTTCATCACTGGCCCTGTTTGTCGAGCTAGGGAGACTCCACCTCCGCCCTCTTCAATTCCATCTTGCAGCTCATTGGGACAAGGGTTCGACTCTCGAAGCAGTCTCTATCCCAATCACCCAAGAGATGAAGACCACTCTCCTGTGGTGGAAGCACAACCTCCTTCTCAGGGAGGGTCTATCGTTGGCCATTCAGACCCCCAATCTTCATCTCTTCTCAGATGCATCGGACTCGGGCTGGGGTGCGACCTTGAACGGACGGGAATGCTCGGGAACGTGGAACGAGGAACAGGGATTACTCCACATCAACTGCAAGGAGCTACTAGCAGTTCATTTAGCCCTGTTGAACTTCAAGTCCCTCCTGCTAGGCAAAGTGGTGGAGGTGAACTCAGACAATACCACAGCCTTGGCTTACATCTCCAAGCAAGGAGGGACCCATTCGAGGAGCCTATACGAGATCGCAAGGGACCTCCTCATTTGGTCAAGAGGTCTAAACCTCACTCTGGTCACGAGGTTCATTCAGGGCGATATGAACGTCTCAGCAGATCGCCTAAGCAGAAGGAATCAGGTCATTCCCACGGAATGGACCCTCCACAAGAGTGTGTGCAACAGACTTTGGACCTTGTGGGGTCAACCTACCATAGATCTGTTTGCCACCTCCATAACCAAGAGACTTCCGCTGTACTGTTCCCCTGTTCCAGACCCTGCAGCAGTTCATGTGGATGCTTTTCTACTGAACTGGTCCCATCTCGACCTGTACGCATTCCCACCGTTCAAGATAATAAACAAAGTTCTGCAGAAATTCATCTCGCACGAAGGGACACGGCTGACGCTGGTTGCTCCCCTTTGGCCTGCAAGAGAATGGTTCACAGAGGTACTTCAATGGCTAGTCGACATCCCCAGGACTCTACCTCTAAGAGTGGACCTTCTACGTCAACCTCACGTAGACAGGTTGCACCCAAACCTCCACGCTCTTCGGCTGACTGCCTTCAGACTGTCGAAAGATTCGCTAGAGCTAGAGGCTTTTCGAAGGAGGCAGCCAGTGCGATTGCCAGAGCAAGAAGGGTTTCCACTCGTAGAGTCTACCAGTCTAAGTGGGAAGTCTTCCGAAGCTGGTGTAGAGCCAATTCAATATCCTCTACCAATACCTCTGTGACCCAAATAGCTGACTTCCTTCTACATCTTAGGAATGAGAGATCCCTTTCAGCCCCTACGATTAAAGGATATAGGAGTATGTTGGCTTCAGTTCTCCGCCACAGAGGTTTGGACCTGTCTTCCAACAAGGACCTTCAAGACATTCTTAAGTCTTTTGAGACGTCTAAAGAACGTCGTCTTTCCACTCCAGGCTGGAATCTAGACGTAGTCTTAAGGTTCCTTATGTCATCTAGGTTCGAACCTCTCCAGTCAGCTTCCTTCAAGGACCTTACCCTCAAGACTCTTTTTCTCGTCTGCCTTGCAACAGCTAAGAGAGTCAGTGAGGTTCATGCCTTCAGCAAGAACATTGGTTTCACGACCGAATCTGCAACATGTTCTTTTCAGCTCGGATTCCTAGCAAAGAACGAACTTCCTTCACGTCCTTGGCCTAGATCGTTTGAAATACCTAGCCTCTCCAACATGGTAGGTAACGAACTAGAGAGAGTTCTTTGCCCTGTCAGAGCTCTCAAGTATTATCTTAAGAGGTCTAAACCTATTCGAGGACAGTCAGAAGCCTTATGGTGTGCCATCAAGAAACCTTCGAGGCCCATGTCCAAGAATGGGGTTTCGTATTATATAAGGCTTCTGATCAGAGAAGCACACTCTCACTTAAAGGAGGAAGACCTTGCATTGCTGAAGGTAAGGACCCACGAAGTAAGAGCCGTAGCTACTTCGATGGCCTTTAATAAAAACCGTTCTCTGCAGAGCATAATGGATGCAACCTATTGGAGGAGCAAGTCAGTGTTTGCATCATTTTATCTTAAAGATGTCCAGTCTCTTTACGAGAACTGCTACACCCTGGGACCATTCGTAGCAGCGAGTGCAGTAGTAGGTGAGGGCTCAGCCACTACATTCCCTTAATCCCATAACCTTTTTTTTAACCTTTCTCTTGAATGCTTTTATTGTTGTTTTTATGGTTGTTACGGTAGGCTAAGAAGCCTTCCGCATCCTTTTGATTTGGCGGGTGGTCTATTCATTCTTGAGAAGCGCCTGGGTTAAAGGTTTTGTAGAGGTCCTTTAGTAGGGGTTGCAACCCCGTGTACTTTGGCACCTTTGGGTTGATTCAGCCTCCAAGAGGAACGCTGCGCTCAGTAAGGAAGACGAACTTAAAAAAGAGGCAGAGTAACGGTTCAATTCAACTTCCTTACCAGGTACTTATTATTTCATTGTTATTTGAGATAACTGTTATATGAAATATGGGATACTTAGCTATCCTTTAATCTTGTACACTGGTTTTCACCCACCCCCCTGGGTGTGAATCAGCTACATGATTATCGGGTAAGTTTAATATTGAAAAATGTTATTTTTATTAGTAAAATAAATTTTTGAATATACTTACCCGATAATCATGATTTAATCGACCCTCCCTTCCTCCCCATAGAGAACCAGTGGACCGAGGAATAATTGAGGAGGTGTCAACAAGAAGTACTTGAGTACCTGGCCACAGGTGGCGCTGGTAAGTACACCCCCTTCTAGTATTGTGATAGCTGGCGTATCCCTCCATAGAATTCTGTCGGGCAACGGAGTTGACAGCTACATGATTATCGGGTAAGTATATTCAAAAATTTATTTTACTAATAAAAATAACATATCCAGAGCGAAGATAATTCCCGGATAAAACCATAGGATCGTTGATCGGCCGGATATATGTATAATGATGGATCGACAAACCTCTCTCCACTCTGCCTCACGTTGAACTGATCTACCAGAACAAAAGAACTGGAACAGACTTCTGTTTTCTTTAATGTAAACACTCAATTGGTGATCTCGGTAGTTTACTAGCTAACTAGATTGTAAGTAACTGTGACAACAAGCTCAGTTTAGATTCCTCTAAAATAACAGAGATCACGAATTGTGTATTTGGCAAATTAAATAAATATAAAGCAATTTTCATTTTCACACCTAAGTAATGAAAGTATTTAATTAATATGCAAATAAAAAATGAAATTCCTTTTCATTTTCCACATCTTCAGATCTTGACCACTCTACTTTTTTCTTGCAATTTCCATAGTGTATACTGTACAGTAGTGCAAATTCTTCAGAATGAGAAGAATATTCTGCTGGTGAGTGTCACCTGTTCATGCTCACTCTTGCAGATTTAGTTTCTGGTGGTCCCCCAATATCAAGAGGACTGTGAATGCTTGAAGAGTGATATCTGTGCTGGCACTGGAAGGTGTCGAGCTCAAGTTTGAGCATAAGTCAGCATCGAGGCCAAATGTACTTCTTGTCCCATTCTTTGGTCCAGCCCGAGTGCTACCCACCCCTAGCCCTGTGTCCGTCACCCCGACCCTTGTCCCTGGGGATCCAGATCCTGTAACCACTGCTCCCTCTGTATCCGCGCCTCCGACCCCTATGTTGGGCCTGTAAGTGTGCCTTCCTCCCGTTTAACAGTGTATCCTAGTGTTGTGGCTCCTGTTGGAGCAATCTTTGTTGCTTCATTGGGGGGGGGGGCATCGTTGACGGTGGTCGCTGAGACCTCATTTTTCTGCTTGTAGAGCGTGAAGTTAGAGTCAGGAAGAGGAAGAATGTGTGTTGTTCCTCCTCCTCCTCTGTTGAAAAGTTCATCAGGACTGAAGCTAGCAAAGTCCTTCAGACACAAACTGGCCAGAGACAGTTTCAGCAAGCATTCACCATCTGCAGTTTGATGTTGTTGATTGATTCCTCGATAGTACACAGACAGGCAGATTGGAATTGTGTCACTCTTCCAATAAATGATGACATCGAGAGTAGGACTGTTATCCATGGTTGTTTGGAGTTATGCCATTACATGTCTGCTGTAATTGGCTTTGAAATTTTTAATAGCTCCTTGATCCATTGGCCAGATGGTTGCAGTGGTGTTGGAAGAAAAAATCACCACTTGTACATTATCATACTGTACTTTCACAGAGGTTGGGTGTCCTGGTGTATTATTAATGGTGAGTCGGACCCAGAGCTCTAATCCTTTATTCTGCAGATATTGCTCAACCTCTGACATGAAGCAGTAGTAAAATCAGTTGAGAAAGGGCTCTCTTGTCATTCATGCCTTCTTGTTGTGCCTCCAGTAAAATGGCCGCATGTCCAGGTATTGGTGTTGGAGTGCATGGGTCTTTGCTAACTTGTAAATAAAGTCAGGTTGAATAATGTGACCCATGGCATTTCAACACAAAATCAACGTACACCCGGGAAGACAGAAAAAGACAATTGTTCCGTAACTGAAATACAAACCACGCTATTTATATGGGGTAATTACTTCGGCGTAGCTGACCGACGAGCCATAAAAGTTTTAACGAGGGTTTCCTACCCCACCGCTAGTTAGCACGGGGTAGGGAGGGGTAGCTAGCTACCCCCCCCTCACACACACCGGTGAAAGGCCACTTTTACTTTTGGCTCGGAGAGACGACAGACCTGTCTGCGCTCTCCTCGTTTTTGACTGCCATTATTTTGTTTGCTTTCTTTTTTCAGTGTGTGTGTGAAGTTGGCCTCTATTACTCATCATGCGTACGTGCCCTGGACTTTCTGGCCGCCCTTGTGGTACCTTTATGTCGGCCTTGGACACGGATCCTCACTTCTTATGCCCTCAGTGTAGGGGCCAACGGTGTGATTGGTCTAATGTATGTATTGAGTGTAGGGAGTGGTCTACCTCCCAGTGAGAGAGGTTTGCCCGGCGACGCAAGAAGAAGGCTAAAAGGGATCTTTCTCCTTCGGAGATTTCTCGGAAGAGAGAAAATCCCAAGACTTCTTCCGTAGCCCTTTCCTCCTCCGAAGCTCCCACTCGAGCGGCCTCTCCCGAGAGGACAGCGAGTGGTAGCGTAGACCGCAGTGCTGTTAACCAATCCCGGGGTGAGGGAGAGGTAGTTGCCTACCATAGCGAGGCAGCTGCCCCTTCTCCCCCGGAGGAGGAATTTGTGTCTAATAATGATCTTTTGCAGCTTTGGGCTTCCTTGGGGCTACAGGGTTCGCCCTCCAAGGAAGCTCTGTTTGACATGATCAAACTGGGTGCGGCCGTCAAACAATCGCCAACTTCAGCGGAGATAGATCCTCTGTCTGTGGTTGACGTTGTGGTGATGGAAACATCCCGTGGGTCTAGCCAAACGCCCGTTCCTGTGGCTGAGGTAGCTGAAGGCTTAGACTCCCCCTCCGAACATCCTTCGAGGGAGGAGCAAAGTCCCATGGTCTCTCCTGCCGGTGTTTCTCCCTCTCGGGGGAGTTCACTAACAGAGACTCCTCTTCGGAGGCCCATTGATGGTCAGCTTGCTGATCCCACGGCCCCTCGTGGGCGTATAAGGCGGAAGGCTTGTCCTCCACTTCGCCGTAGAGGCCTTCCTTCCCCTTATAAGGGTGTTAAGAGGCGCCTCTTCGGCTCGTCGTCACCACAATCCTCTGCGGAGGAGCCAACTCGCCGTTCTCCTGTCCTGCCAGCTACCAACCTAGACCTCTCCAGGGGTCGTTCGCTATCCCCTTCAGAGGATGGTCGTCCTTCGTGACATTGTGACCTGTCGCCCAGACCATCCACGTCCAGAGTTCCTGATGCGCGTGACGCGCCTCCTGATACTGCCATTGCGCAGCCTCCGGGCCCTTCGGGGCTGAAGGGTCTTGAGCGTAAAACTGCGCCTCTTGCCCTCAAGCGCCAGGCAACGCCTGAGCGCTCGCATGCTGATGTTGCTGCTGTTCCTGACTTAGCGCCTCGGCGCTCACCCTCAGGCGTTTGCGCCTCCGTTCCTGTTACGCGCCAGGGTCCCCCTGCGCGCCCACTCCCTTTGGCGCCTCGGCGCCCTCCAGCAGTTCCTGAGGTAGCGCATCAGCGCTCACCTGCGCATTTGCGCCCAATTCCTGACACGGTGCTCCTGCGCTCACCTGCGCATACGCGTCCACCGGTGCCCCAGCAGCCACCTACGCTCACGCGCCCTCCAGCGCCTCGACGCCCTCCAGTTCCTGCTTCATCGTGCACGGTCCAAGAGGCACCTAAGCTGGCGCACAGGCGCCCACAGGTTCCTATGGACTCGTCGCGCTCGTCTGGGGAGACGCGCGGTTCTAGCTCCAGCGTCCACGCGCTCACCAACTCGCCCTCGCGTTGCTACAACCCAGCGCGTCGCCCAGGAGGCTCCCAAGTTAGCACACGGGCGCTCACGGCTGCCTCTGGGCTCTCCCTCTAGACCGCGTGAGCTTGCATCTGATGCTACCACGCACGATGATCCAATAACGCGCCCTGTTCCCGCTACACGCCCCGTTCCTGTATTCAAGGCGACTAAGGTTGCCCTTCAGCGAACACCAGAGCGTTATCATCCAACGGCGCGCCCTGCGAGGCCGCCGCAACAACGCACTCCGGAGCGACCGCATCCTGATACGCACCATGCGCGCCCACGATCGCCGGCGCGACCAACGTGCCCACAGGCGAGTCTTATCCGACCAGCGCCAACCGCTGCGTCAACGCTCCATCCAGGTCGCTCGCGACCCTGCTCCAGCGCTAACGCGGCCTCGGCCGGTTCTTCCGGACACGCGCTCAGGCGCCCCCGTTATCTCGCGCCCTTCGGGGCCGCACCAGGTTGCTGTGCGCCCGCGTGTTCGGCCACCTCCTGCTCCAGCTCCTGCTCGCCATACGCCCTCGCCATCGCCTACGCGCTCTAGCGACCACGTTCCCGCTCCATCTGCTGTGCGCTCACGCGCCCGCGCTTTCGCCAGCGCGCCTTCGCCAGCGCGCCTTCGCGCCATTGCTCCTGAATCCCCGCCTACGCGCCACTGCACCCTCGCCCCCGCCCCCGCCCGCGAGTTTCCAGAATTGTGCCAACCATTCACGCGCGACCCTGACCAGGGCCCGGCTTACGAGCCCCAGCGCGAGCGCCGCCAGGCGAACTCCTCGTCGTCGCGTTCCCCTCCCCGCAAGCGCAGACCAGCGCGCTCGCCGGAGGAGGGGCGCTTCCCGGACAGGTCTAGGGACTTTTCTTTTTCAGCCCTGCAGGCGAACCCTCGTTTGTAGACTCCTCCTAGGGATCCCTCGATCTCCTTCCCTCCAGAGGGGGTGTTTGACAGCGCGACTGTCAGACAGCAGCCCTGGTTCGGCACCCTAGTCAGAGCCCTTTTGCAGGCTATTAAGCCCGCCCTCTCTGATTCGGGACACGAACCAGCAGCAGTTTCCTCCCCCCTGAAGAGGAAGAGGGGAGTCTCTCCCGTGGATCCTCCTCCGAGGCCTATTCTGTCTCCGCGCAGATCCTTGCGCAAGGCTCCGTCTCCCCCTCAGACCTTCTCGCCCTCCCCTGCGGAGGAGGATTACCCCTCCTCAGGAGAGTCGGATGAGCCGGATCACTCCCCCATCGCACCAATGGGGGAGGCTCCGCCTCTCCCCAAGAGGTCTTCTCGTCCAGAGGTGGAGAAGAGCCTGCCCCCTCCGCTACTCGAGTCCTGTATCCCGCCCAGGAGGGAGCCTAAGGACTCTAAGACGATTCCCAAATCATCAGCGAGGATCAGGCAGGAACCGTCTAGAGCCGCCGAGGATGTCCATGTGTCCCCCCAGGAAGAGCCACTGGGGACGGGAGACTTCGCTGCAAGTCCTTCGGGAGGAGAGCACCAGGAGTCAGAACACGCGTTCTGACAAGTCCTGACCCTCATGAGGAACCTTAATGGGATCCCAGACCCTGAGGTCCCACCTCGTGAAGGGAAGGACACGGTCCTGGACCGCGTCTATGGCACCCAGAAACCCTCTAGGGCCAGTGCAGCTTTGCCCTGGTCTCAGGGGATGAAGAGTGCCAGAGACAAGGTCGAGGGCCAGCTCTCTGAGCTTGCCTCCTCCAGCAGATCGAGTGCCGGTAATAAGCTCCTCCCTCCTCCTCGGGTCCATCAGAGGAGGTACTTCGAGATCCTTGAGGAGTCTTGTCTGAGTCTTCCCTTACACCACTCCGTGGAAGAACTCACAGGGGGAGTCCCTCTTGAGAGACTCTCCAACCGGCACGTGTCCTTCTCAGCCACTGAGATCCTGAGCCAGGAGAAGGTCACCAAGTGCGCCATGCAGGTGGTTTCGTGGCTCAACATCTGGCTGCGGTCTCTGGGCATCCTGGTGCGGTCCGAGGACCTCTCCAAAGAAAGCATCTGGAAAGCGCTGGAAACCTTTCTTCTCTCGGGCACACGGACCATTGCGTTTCTGGCCCACCAAGTCTCGAGCTTGTGGGCCAATACGATCCTCAAGCGTCGGGACTCTGTGGCCGAGAGGTTCCATCATAAGGTACCCGGTGCAGGGGCTAGCAGGCTCAGACACTCTTTCGTGCTCGGAAGGACGTGGAGCTCACTGCTGAGAGGTGGAGGAAATCCAACCTGGATTCTCTCATCCACAGGGCCCTGACATCGAGGCCCTACAAACCTCCAGCAGTCCAGCCGCCCCGTCCGGCTAAGGACACAAAGAAGACGACCACCGCAGCGAAGCCCAAGGTGTCTAAGCCCTTTCCTGCCAAGAGCAGAAGGGGCAAGAAGGCCTCCAGGGGAGGCAAAAACCCTAGAGGCACCAGCCGAGGCCGGAAGCGCTAGGGTTGGCAATCCCCCTGCATGTCCACCTGTGGGGGGATGCCTACAGAGTTGCGCGACAACGTGGCAGCAACTCGGGACGGATGCCTGGACGGTCTCCTTGATCTCTCTAGGTTATCGAGTCCCGTTCACAGACTCTCTACCTCCCCTGACAGCGAATCCAGTGTCGTTGAGCTCTTTTGCCATGGGATCGGCAATGGGGCAGGCCCTCCGGGCCGAAGTCCAGACCATGTTGGAGAAGGATGCTCTCCAGGATGTTGTAGACGGGTCCCAGGCTTCTACAGTCGACTCTTTCTTGTGAGAAAGGCGTCTGGAGGCTGGAGACCAGTCATCGACCTCTCAACCCTGAACGGGTTTGTCAAGCAGACTCCGTTCAGCATGGAGACGGCAGACACGGTCAGACTTGCAGTGAGACCACGAGACTTCATGTGCACACTGGACCTGAAGGACGCGTACTTCCAGATCCCAATCCATCCGTCTTCAAGGAAGTACCTGCGATTTTGCCTAGACAACAAGATCTACCAGTTCAAGGTGCTGTGTTTCGGTCTCTCCACAGCTCCTCAGGTGTTCACCAGAGTATTCACCATCATCTCTTCGTGGGGCCCACAGGATCGGCATCCGTCTCCTTCGTTATCTGGACGACTGGCTGATCCTGGTCGACTCGGAGGCAACCCTTCTTCGCCACCGAGACAGACTCCTCGAAGTTTGCCAGGATCTGGGGATCGTGGTAAATCTCGAGAAGTCCTCCTTGCAGCCCTCTCAGAAACTGGTATATCTAGGCATGGTCATAGACACCAATCTCCACAAAGCCTTCCCATCAGACGAAAGGATAGCAAGGCTGAGGAAGGTTGCGAGACCTTTCCTCAATCGAGAAGAACTCCCAGCCCAATCGTGGCTGCGTCTCCTCGGCCACCTCTCCTCCCTGACCCGTCTCGTTCCCAACAGTCGCTTCAGAATGAGATCCCTCCAGTGGTGACTCAAGTCTCGGTAGAGTCAAGGACACGACTCCCCGGATACCTTGATCCCGATGGGACCTGCGGAACGGGCGGACCTCAGTTGGTGGGTGGCAGACGAGAAACTACGAAAGGGAGTGGATCTTCTCGTCCCTTCCCCGGATTTGATGCTGTTTTCGGACGCATCGAACAAAGGGTGGGGGCCCCACGTTCTGGGAATTTGCCAAGATCTAGGGATCATGATAAATCTTGAGAAGTCCTCTCTGCTTCCTTCCCAAAGACTAGTATATCTAGGCATGATATTGGACACCAATCTCCACAGAGCCTTCCCATCAGACGACAGGATAGCAAGGCTGAGGAAGGTCGCAAGTCCTTTCCTCAGACGAGACGAACTCCCAGCCCAATCGTGGTTACGTCTCCTCGGCCATCTCTCATCCTTGGTCCGTCTAGTTCCCAACGGTCGCCTCAGAATCTGAGATCTCTGCAATGGCGACTCAAGTCCCGGTGGAGTCAAGGACACGATTCCCCGGACGTCTTGATCCCTATGGGTCTCGCGGAATGGACGGACCTTCAGTGGTGGGTGGCAGACGAGAACCTTCGAAAGGGAGTGGATCTTCTCGTCCTCCCCCCGGATTTGATGCTGTTTTCGGACGCCTCAATAAAAGGGTGGGGGGCCCACGTTCTGAACCACAGGACCTCAGGCCTGTGGTCAGAATCAGAAAAGTACCTTCATATAAACCTGCTAGAAATGAAGGCCGTGTTCCTGGCACTTCAGAAGTTCCACCAAGTCCTGGTGGACCACTCTGTGGTGGTGATGAGTGACAACACCACAGTGGTGGCTGGCTTATATCAACAAGCAGGGAGGTACCTTTTCGGAACAGCTATCCCATCTTGCAGTAGAGATCTTGAGATGGTCCGAAGTCCACTCGATTTCACTAGCGGCTCGCTTCATTCCAGGCAAAAGAAATGTGCTCACCAACAGTCTGAGCAGAGCGACGCAGATAGTGAGTACCGAGTGGTCTTTTGATCCTCAGATAGCCAACAAAGTCCTGACTTTGTGGGGTTCTCCGACGGTGGATCTGTTCGCTACGGTGCTGAACACCAAGCTCCCGCTGTACTGCTCCCCAGTCCCGGACCCCAAGGCTCTCTGGCAGGATGCCTTCCAACAACGGTGGGACAACGTCGATGTGTAGGCCTTTCCCCCATTCTGTCTGATGAGGAGGGTACTCAACAAGACCAGAACATCGGTCAATCTCTCGATGACCTTGATAGCTCTGCTATGGCATCATGCAGAGTGGTTCCCGGACCTTCTGCAGTTCCTCACGGAGATCCCGAGGGAGCTCTCTCCACGTCGCGAGCTACTCAAACAGCCACACTCCAACATCTACCACAAAGCCGTAGCTTTGCTTCGACTTCACGCCTGGAGACTATCCAGCATCTCCTCACAGAGAGTGGATTTTCGCAGCAAGTTGCAAACAGGATGTCTGGCCACCTGCGCAAGTCATCCGCAGGAGTCTACCAGGCGAAGTGGCGAGTTTTCTGTGGTTGGTGCCGTGGAAGGGGTATCTCTCCCCTCGATGCCACTTTACCAGCAATAGTGGAGTTCCTCGTTTATCTGCGGGAAGAAATTCGCCTTTCAGTCTCGGCAATGAAAGGCTATCGCTCAGCCTTAAGTCTTGCCTTCAGGCTCAAAGGAATGGATATTTCCTCCTCGCTGGAACTGTCTCTCCTCATACGGAGTTACGAACTTACCTTCCCTCAGTCGGAAGTGAGACCTCCTCCTTGGAACGTGGTTCGAGTTCTCAGGTCTCTTAAGAGACCTCCCTACGAACCATTACGCCAGGCTTCTGATCGCCACCTTACCTGGAAGACGGTGTTCCTGCTAGCTTTGGCCTCGGCCAAGCGAGTCAGCGAACTTCATGGTCTCTCCTACGACGTCGCCCATTCAAGGGGATGGGGGGGAGGTAACATTCAGCTTCGTCCCTGAGTTTGTTGCCAAGACTCAGAACCCGGGAGTGCCGGACCCAAGGTTCGACTCCTTCCAGGTTTCGAGTCTCCGTTCTGTAACAGATGACCCAGACCATCTCCTACTGTGCCCAGTCATGAGTCTGAGGTTGTATCTTAAAAGAACTGCTGCAGTCCGCTCCCAGGTGCGAGCCTTGTTCGTAAGCACCGGGGAGACGAAGAGGAGGGTCACCAGGAATACCATCTCAGCCTGGATTCACAAGGTAATTCATCTGACCTTGAATCCTGCCCCTCCTCCGTCACGTCGCCCTAGGGCACATGACGTCAGGGGCGTGGCTACGTCCCTGGCCTTCAAGAAAAACTTTTCGGTGACGCAGGTCCTGCAAGCTGGGGTGTGGAAGCGTCAGACCACCTTCAAGGCCCACTACCTGCAAGACGTGACACACAGGAGGCTCGATACGTTCTCTATCGGCCCTGTGGTGGCTGCACAACAGCTGGTCTAACCTCAGGCTCCTTATTGGACAAGTAGCAGAAGGTTAAGGGCATTGTTACCCGGTTTTAGTTTGTGTGAATGAAAAGATCTGTCTGGCCCTTTTCTTTTCTTCATCCTCTCCTCCCTTGGAGAAAAACAGCATCCTGGGTCCTTTGCACAGCTGACCTCGAACCTCTGCAGGTAAACCATGCTCCCTTGTGTTCCTAGTATTAAGTTGTAATACTGTCATGTCCCCATACCGTGACAAGGTGGTATTGGGAGAGTCCTAGCCTAGATTTCCATCTGAAGAACTCCAGGTCAACTTCCTAGGACGAGTCACTGCTCACCTTCACACACAGCTTACGTAGGCCGCAGCAGTCTCACAACTGCCTGCGAAGAGCAGGGGCCCCCTCAACCCATGAGTTCATTCAAACTCGGGTTCGGGATCCCCGGGCAAGCCAAAGCCAGGCAGGGTACTTACCACCCTTCCTAAGGGTTAAGTCACCCCATGTAAATAGCGTGGTTTGTATTTCAGTTACGGAACAAATGACAAATTCGTAAATAATTTATATTTTTCCTAACTATACAAACCTTAGCTATTTACAGTTATGTGCCCACCAGCCCTGTCCGCTAACTAGCGGTGGGGTAGGAAACCCTCGTTAAAACTTTTATGGCTCGTCATTCAGCTACGCCGAGGTAATTACCCCATGTAAATAGCTAAGGTTTGTATAGTTAGGAAAAATACAAATTATCTACGAATTTGTCATTTTTATTCCAACACTCCATACAAACTTTTTTGCTCTTTATAGGGAATATACTTTTGGCAAAGCTGGAAACTATCCATAAGACTTTTAACGAGGTATAACCACCTACAGCTTGTTAGGAGGTGTAGTACCGGTCATCCAGCTCACGCACACACACCTGTGGTTTAGTGTCACTTTTTCTTTTGTCTTGGTGGAGATCAGACATAGTCTCTCTTCTGTCAACAACTCAAACTGGCATTTGACTTTCTTGCTTTATCTCTTTCAAGTGTACTTAGTTTTTTGTGGCTCTCATCGTGCGGGTTTGTCCTGGTTGTGAAGGTCGCCAATACAGCACCTTCATGCCCCCCTTGAGACTGATCCCCATTCCCTTTGTCTGACTTGCAGAGGTCACTCTTGTAAGTAGGACTCTCTTTGTAATGAGTGTCGGGAGTAGCTGTCCTCCCAGAAGGTGAGATTTGGAAGGCTGCAGAAGTCCAAAAGGGATTCTTCTCCTTCAGGTTCTTCCTTAAAGGTAAAGAAACTACAACTTTCTACTCCATCAGCTCGATCCCTCCACATTAACTCGGCTCGCGTATTCTCCTCTGGAGGACGGTCAGGCAAGAGCGATGGCTGCTTGACCCCTGGACAACCCTTGGGCTTAGAGAATTCCGCCGCTTCCCCTAGCTAAGTGGCGCCGCCCTCAGCTGAAGGGGATTTGCAGTCGAAGTTATATGTCAATTCTGGACTTTGTTAGGGTTTTCAGTTCCCCCTTCAAAGAATGACTTTTGGAGGTGATTCACTTGGGGGTACAGAGGAAGGGCGCACCAGCTTCCTCCGAGGTTGACATCAGTCCTCCTGTCTGAGACTAAAGGTAATGCGCTGGCAAAGTCTCTAGTGCCCTCAGCTGTAACCATACCTGTAACCACCTCCTCACCTGCTTGTTCACCCTTTGTACATATTGATTCACTGTATGCACAAGAGCAATCCCAGACTAGTACTCCTCGCAGTATCCAGTAGGGCGAGCCAAATGCGGCTAACTTAGAGTCTCGCATTGGTCAGTCTCATCAGCTTGCAGATTACGACATATTTCCTCAGCCTGAGTATGTTCAGCGAGTTGAGTGTTTACAAAGTATGAAGGACTGAGCTTCTCCTCTCAAGAGGTGAACACCTCTCGTTTGCAAGTAAGACTTACCTCTCTTGAGGGGCCGCCTCCATGAACATTTCACAAATGAGTGCTAGACTTGTTGAGGCCTCTTTCCAGCCCATCGGAGCATTCATTGTTTTTCTAAGCAGGACGATAAGTTGGTCCGAAGATTGTGTTCAGTCCCGTCTTCTCGCTTTTGTCACATCAACAGAATGTTCCTAGTTTTGATAAGCCAGGACCTTCCGGCCCTGCGCTTGAGGTTTCTTCCTCTCTGGGTGAAGAACATAACCTTCCTGCCGTGCGCATACTCACAGAATTTCACCATCCATCTGGAATTCCTGAAGCTGGATTGCTCAAGTCTACTCACTGAGCCTGCTGGAGCGTTGGCGAGTGTTCGTGCCTTGCCACATGTAGCTTCGACTTGTGGACAATTAGGCCCTAGTCATGTGCATTGTTGCGCACCCATCCACGAAATGAGGTGAGAGGGCGAGCTCTTCTCGCTAACGAAGGTCTAGGTGAAACCTTCGGTTTGCATTTGCTGTCTCATAGAGAGCTGCATGCAACATAATGTTGTTAACCAGTGGTCCAAGTGGGTTTTTGAAACGGCAGGACTCAGTCGTTTAAAAAGTTCCTGAGACAGTTGGCGAGGAGAGAAGCACTCAAGTTGCGCAACTCAGCGATGGAAGGTCCTTCCCTTTTTAACGTCAAGGACATCGATGCAGTAGCTGAGTGTTGGAGGAAGGCAAGTCAAGACACCCTCCTCCATAGTACAATGTCATCATGCTCCTACACTGCAGCTCCACCAGTGCAGAGGCCATATCCGGTAAAGTGTCAGTGGCACGGAAAGGGTGCTAAGGCCCCTTCGCAGACCAACAAGAAGCCCTTTCATGTCAAGGCAGCACGGGGCAGAGGAGGCAAAGGAGGTAGACTTGGACGATCCTGCTTGTGGGGTCATTCCTCCTGGCCATCCACCAGTGGAAGGACCCTTACAGAGATGGTGGCAGATGTGGTTGGCACACGGAGCCGAACCTTGGACAGTTTCTGTCTTCTGAGCAGGATACCACATCTCATTCACTCTCTCTCTTTCCCTCTTTTGACTTTTCACCTAATGACGTCACGTTCTTATACGAAGGGATCCGTAAAGGAAAAGGCCCTTCAGGTTGAAGTCTAGACCATGCTAGAGAAGGGCGCTCTCCAAGAGTTCCTAAACGGGTCTCCAGGCTTGTACAGTCAACTCATTCTTGTAGAGAAGGCATCTGGAGGCTGGAGACCAGTCATTGACCTCTCCTCCCTTAACAAGTTTGTCCAACAAAATCCATTCAAGATGGAGACAGGGGACACAGTCAGACAGGCTGTAAGACCCAAGGACTTCATGATAACACTATATCTACAAGATGCATACTTCCAGATTCCAATCCATCTATCATTAAGGAAGTTCTTAAGTCATCATAAACAATCGGTTATTCCAGTTGAAAGTTCTTTGGTTTGGCCTGTCCACAGCACATCAGATGTTCACAAGGGTGTTCTCCGTAGAGTCAACCTGGGCACATAAGAACAGAATTCATCAAATGAGATTTCTTGACGATTGGGTGATTTCAGCAGGCTCGGTAGCAACCCTTCTTCAGCACTGAGACAGGCATCTCGAGTTTTGCCACAATCTGGTGATTGTGGTTAATAGTGAAAAGTCCTTCCTGCAACCATCACAAAAACTGGTATACCTTGGGATGTATATAGACACCCAACTATGCAGTCTTTCTGTCCGAAAGCAGAATTGAGAGGCTGAAGAGAACAGCGCACCCCTTCCTGTTGCAAGACTCGCTACCAGCCCATCAGTGACTTGGCCTGTTACACCACCTGACCTCTTTTGAGCGTCTGGTGACCAATGGCCGTCTTTGCATCTGATGTTTCCAGTGGCAATTGAAGTCTGTTTGGTCTAAGTACAAGGACACCCCTGTGGTGCCCAAGCAAAAGAGAGATATGAGGTGGTGGGTATCAAATACTGTACCAACCTCCTGAGGGGAGTATATCTTCTCTCTCCTCCCCTGGAATTGATGCCCTTCACAAATGCATCAAAAGAAGGTGGGATGCTCACATGTTGCACACGGCTCACATGGCCTGTAGACTGTGATCTGAGTCCAAGCAACATTGCCACATAAACCTCCTGGAAATGACGGCAGCCTTTATGGCCCTCCAGCAATTCCAACAGTGTTGATGAGTGACAACACCATGATAGTGGCATATATAAACAAACAAGGAGGTACCTTATCACAGCATCCTTACCTTCTAGCCGTAGAAATTCTCGGATGAACAAAGTCAACTTAGTAGCCTTATCAGCCCATTTCATCCCGGGCAAGTAAAATATTCTGGTGGACAATCTGAGCAGAGTGACTTAGATAGTTGGCTCTGAGTGGTCTTTGAATTGTCCGATAGCCAAGAAAGTCCTGACTTTGTGGGGTTCGCTGACAGTAGACCTGTTTGCAACGTCTCTCAACCGGAAAATTCTGACGATCTGCTCTCCAGTACCAGATTCCCAAGCTCTTTGGCAAGATGCTTTCCAACACCAGTGGGACAACTTGGACGTCCATGCGTTCCTCTTTTTTTCCTAGTGAGAAGATTACCAAACAAGGTAAGGGTATCTGAAGACCTATCGATGACTCTCATAGCTCCGATGAGGCAACATGCAGAATGGTTTCTGGACCTTCTACATCTGCTCACAATGGTGCCGAGGGAGCTCCCTTCACTTCCTGATCTACTCAGACAACCACACATAAAGATTTACCTCAAAGCCGTAGCATCCCGAAGACTTCATGTCTAGAGGCTATCTAGCGTCTCTTCTCAAAGAGAAGGTTTTCACAAGAAGTTGCGAAAAGGATGTGCGGGTTCCTCTGGGAGTCATCCTCTGCCGTTTATCAGGCGAAATGAGCAATCTTTTGCGGTTGGTGTTGTGGAAGGGGTATCGTTCCTTTTGATACCACTATCCCAGTGTAAGCAGAGCTTTTGTTATACCTTCGGGAGGAAAAACGCTGCTCGGTCTTGGCGGTGAAAGGTTACCGCTCAGCCTTAAGCCTCACCTTTAGACTGAATGGAGTTGATATTTTCTCTTTGATGGAATTATCTCTCCTCATGCAGAGTTTTGAGCATACCTGTCCTCAGCCGGAAGTTAGACCTCTGCCCTGGAACATAGTTCATGTACTATGATCCCTGGAAGGAGCGCCTTATGAACCCCACGTCAAGCATCAGACCATAACCTGACACTTAAGACAGTATTCCTGCTCGTTCTGGCTTCTGCTAAGAGAGTCAGTGAGTTGCACGGTCTTTCTTATGAGGTCATCCAGTAAGGGGGATGGGGGACAGGTAATTCTAGTCTTTGTCCCCTAAGTTTGTTGCCAAGATTCAAAATCCGACTGTAGCTGATCCTAGATTCAGGCTCTTCTGTATTGAGAGTCTCCATTCAGCAACGGATGGCCCAGATCAACTGTTACTCTGCCTCTTAAGGGTACTGAGGTGTTATCTCAAATGAACCATAGGAACTCACCCTCTTGTTAACAGAATTTTTGTTAGCACTGGCAGGGTAAAAAGGAGTCACAAGGAATACAATCTCTTCATGGATTTACAAGGTAATAAATTGCGCCTTGAATCCTGGCTCCTCCCAGCAAGGGTGTATACCCAGAGCTCATGATGTTAGGGGCATCAGCATGTCTCTAGCATTTAAAAAGAACTACTCTGTGGCGCAGGTACTCCAAGCATGTGTGTGGAATCGTCAGACGACCTTCACAGCCGACTACCTGCAAGACGTAAACCACAGGAACCTGGATACACTCTCCTTTGATCCTGTGGTGGATGCACAACATGTGGTCTAAACACCTTAAGCTCCCTTATGTGACAAATAGCAGTCAGTTGAGGGCAAATGTTACCCAGGATTAGTCTGGGGTGAATGACAGAGTGACTAGCTGCTTCTTTCTTCATCCTTCCCTCTCTTGGGGTACAGCACCTTGAGTACGCTACAAGCTGGCTCCCTCCATTTGCATGTGCGAACCATTTCCCTTGTGTAATCTGATATATGAAATAAATATTTATGTCCCCATCCTCTTCGTGAGGTGGGAGTTGGGCAATGTCCAAGGTTAAGTCAATGGAGTTTTCATACTCCAATAATTCTTGCCTGGAAAAGTAACATTGCTTAGTTATCACACAATCACACTGATTGCTCAGGTTGTTAGCTCTTGCCTATGCACGAGAATTTAGCGAGGTGTCAGGGTGTTTCTCTATTAAGCTCATGCGAAACATG
Organism: Palaemon carinicauda; assembly: GCF_036898095.1. Taxonomy (NCBI): domain Eukaryota; kingdom Metazoa; phylum Arthropoda; class Malacostraca; order Decapoda; family Palaemonidae; genus Palaemon; species Palaemon carinicauda. The sequence continues at coordinate 170,529,966 of NC_090730.1, forward strand.
GAGCCACATCCCCGGTCAAATGTCAGCCAGTTGTTTAGGACTTCCACCCATTTAAGGGTGAGTCTTTATAAAGAGCGAAAGGGTTTATATGGAGTGTCGGAACAAATAACAAATTTGGAAGTAATTTGTATTTTTCCTAACAATACAAAGCTTCAGCTCTTTCTACAGATTTGTCCTGCCATCACCTATCCTCTTACAAGTCCTGCCTGCAATCAAAAGTGACGGTATATCACA
>NC_090730.1:170535699-170545699 GCF_036898095.1 Palaemon carinicauda
TTCATGAATGGCAGAGGCAAGTGACAGCGATATTGCCCTATCAAACAGCATAATGCCCTAGAGACTGACCATATGATCAGCGCCCAAGCCCCCTCTCCACCCAAGCTAAGATCAAGGAGGGCCAGGCAATGGCTGCTGATGACTCAGCAGATAGACCTATAGGCTCCCCCAAAAACGCCCCATCCTTAGCTCACAAGGATGGCGAGGTTGCAGCGACCAAAGGAACTAACGAGGTTTGAGCGGGACTTATACCCCAGTCTGGCGTTCACCAGTCAGGGACGTTACCACATCGGCCACCACAACCCTTGAGATGTATATAAATTAATACTTAAATCTTAATAAGCATCAAAGTCCCTTTTATTGGAAGATGGAACTAGCAGATTCTGAACATTCAATAGTACTCCCCTTACACAGAAAAACAAACCTGAAACATAACTAGAAGGGCAATCAATAGAGCGCAGACCTCAGCCGAGGCAGCTTATTTCTCCACCTTTTGTTCAACATTGACCTTGACCTTTGACCTTAACATGTATTAATTGGCGTGGATTTTCATACATTCAAATATGAACCAAGTTTGAAGTCTCTGTGACAACAATGTCCAAAGTTATGGCTCATAACGTGAATTGGACATTTTGCTTAACCGTGACCTTCAACCTTAACCTTCCAAAATTCAATAATTTCCAGATTTTTACATAACAGTTAATTCCTACAAGTTTCATTACTCTACAATTAAAATTGTTGCAGGAAGCTGTTCACAAACAAACAAACAAACAAACACAAACAAGGGCAAAAACATAACCTTCTTCCAATTTTGTTTTCGGATTTAATCATAACCATTTGTAGCAGAACATTTCGTATATACAATCACAGATCACCATTTATACATATGATCAGCATCTAGGACCAGGGAGGGCCAGGAAATGGCTGCTGATGACTCAACAGGCCGACCTATAGGCTCCCCCAGACCCCTTCTCCTCAGCCCACAAAGATGGTGAGGTTGCAGACACTACAAGAAAATATCGAACTTCAGCGGGACTCGAGCCCCAGTTCGACAGATCGCCATGAAGGGACATTTCCAATAGGCCACCACAACCCTAAAGATTGTTAGAGTGGTGTAAATTAGCTTAACACCTGCAATAAATTATCTAAGAATGATGAGTCACAAAACTTGAAACATGTGAGAATATCCTGGCTAGTACAGTGGTAACGAGTTTGCCTAGTATTCACATGGCAGCAGATTGATCCCAGCCCAGGACTGAGAGTATAAGCTATTTCCTGGGGAGGGGAGGCCACTGCTGTAGTTGGGCACCATAGTGTAGGGTTGGGCTTGCCCGGCTGACTTTCTGGTGAGCATCTACTCTGATAAAACTTGAAATGAAACCAGATACCTTTTAACCTTTATAGGAAACCCTCGCTGACTGACTCTTAACGTTTCCAACTATCGTGGCTCCTAGGTATCCTTACCTTTTATGTTCAGGAATGGTGACCACAGCAGAAGAGAAATAGAATGTAATAAAAAAAAATTAACATCCAAGGCAGCTGCAAGGGAAAAAATTCATACTAAATGAGTAAATTTTACATGAAAAAAGTAGATGTAATACTGGTACGATGAGTAAAATTATAAAATTTGCAAGTAAATCTTACAAACCGAATTCTATACTCAGATTGTAGATATCTGTGTGAAGGAAATACAAATCATTTTGATAGATTGCATTTGCATTAATCTAAAAAGCTTGACTTAATTTACTAAATATACGGAATATCGGAATTACAGTTCTTAAATACCATATCATTCGAGTGGCGAAACTCAAGAAATTAGGATAACTGGGAAATCCACTTATTCTAATCTAATAAAAAATGTAAAGGTAAAGGTGCCTGGCTTCAGTTTCAGTATCATCAGAAAAGATTCTCACCAGATCGTCAGCCAAGCAAGCCGTAACCCTCACTGTGGTGCCCACAACATTGACCTCCTCAGTAAACAACATAAACTCACAGTCCCAGGCTGGGATCGATCTGCTGCCATGTAAATGCTAGGCAAACAAATTACCACTCTACAAACAGGTCATCATAGTTAATGGTGACATTTGATATTCCCCTAAAAATGAGGAAATATATGATTAGGTTGAGATGAAACTTTTGGCAAGGGCCTAAACTACTTAACCAACGCACCTAATGTTAGTGGCATTTCAGTGACCATAAGCGCATGCACAGTGGTCAAGAGAAGTACCCTGCTTTGAATGAAAACCGAGGAGTGGCAAGGTCCATTTGATGCAATCCAATCCTGAAAAGTGAGAGGATTTTGTTCCAAAGATCAACCTTGGAGTGTCCGAAAGCTCTATGTGCTTAGAAATAAATTGCTTCAGCCTCGTAAAACTGAATGAAAGTATGTAAGGGGAGCCCTGTGACTTGAACATTCCATTCCCTGAAGTATATGCACATTTCCTGAGTCCAGCAGTATCTGATTAAAGTACAGGTAATAACCAGGCCTAACATTGTCTAACTTTCTTAAACAGACGAGAAGTGGATTTTTCGATGTGGTACTGTATTGTATAGCCAATGACCGATCTCACAGCTAGTTGATGAGGATGTCTTACTCACTATTTGTTACGTGCATCTGTAGTCATCTATCCATAAGCTTACTGGAAGTCTGACAATGGAGTAAAGAGAGGACAGTGCTCCCTATCTGCCAAAAAGTCACAGAAGTTACCAAGTATAATGGCTCTCATCTAATTGCCTATTCACCATGAATGATTCTTTTTAAAGGAAGCACATGAACCCTTAACCTCAAAGACCCAGACAATAAAATAGGTTTCCTTGTGCTTTCCCAGTTTTAGCCTCCAGGAAGTGCAATCAGACAAGTGTTCCTGCAGAAGTTTTTGTATACACCCTATAGATATCCTCGGAGCATTTCAAAAACATTTAACATTCTTCACATGCCCTCAGACCCAACAGAAGGCAGAAGGATTTCACTTATTAAGTATTGCTGCAGTGGGTTGAAGGAGTCGTGGGATCCACTTCAGTCAATATAGACTCTTTAATATGTTGCCACTTGCAGATAGCACTTTGGCTTATGCTCCTGCAGGCATGAAGTCAATACAGCACTATCTAAAACCAAACCAACTTTTATTTTACACTAACAGAAAACACCATGAGATGATGAATTTACCATATCATATAACAGACTTAACAATACCTACCAGCAAGTACTTGGGAGACACATCATAGATATTAAGAGATACAGTTTAAAGGTTGCCATGAATGGCAGAGGCAAGGGACAGGACAAGGCCCCAAACACTGACCATATAGGCTATACATTAAGATCAGTGCCCAAGATCCCTCTCCATCAAGCTAGAACCTGGGATATCCAGGCAATGGCTGGTGATGACTCAACAGGTAGACACATAGGCTCCCGCAACACCCTATCCATAGCTCAAGGATTGCGAGGTTGCAGACATTAATAGAAATCATCAAGCTTGAGCGAGTATCAAAGTCTCGTTTAACAGACTGTCAGGCCCGTATGTTTCCAATAGGATACCACAACCCTATATATACCATCATATCCATGCTATGTACAATTAATGTGCCTCCTTATAAATAACCTGCACAAAATATTCATGTATTAACTCTTGTTTAACACACTATCAGGCAGGTAGGTTTTCAATAGGGTACCACAACCCCTATATATATTATCATATATATACTATGTACAATTAATGTGTTTCCCTATATATAACACACAAAATATTCATGCATTTTTGCCATTATGTGATAACCATTGCATATATTGCTAATCCGCCAACATTGTACAGTACCGTCATTCAGCAATTTTCCATGACCTAAGGTCACCGCTTTAAGCACTTCCATCAGAATTTTTTGTTTGTATAGTTACTTGGGTAATAAGAACCTATATCTAACAAGTTTGCATCTCCTTATCTCCTACAGTTACAAGCCTCAAGAAACAATACCAACATACATGGCTCAATGACCGTTTTTCTTTTATATAGTACATACTGTGAAGAAAGCTCTGGGTGATAGGAAGATAGATGTGAGTGAGGCAAGAGAGCGTGCTAGAAATAGGAATAAATGGCGAGCGATTGTGACGCAGTTCCGGTAGGCCCTGCTGCTTCCTCCGGTGCCTTAGTTGACCGCGGAAGTAGCAAGCAGTAGGGGATTCAGCATTACGAAGCTTCATCTGTGGTGGATAACAGGGGAGGGTGGGCTGTGGCCCCCTAGCAGTACCAGCTGAACTCGGTTGAGTCCCTTGTCCGGCTGGGGGGAACGTAGAGAGTAGAGGTCTCCTTTTTTGTTTTTTGTTTCATTTGTTGATGTTGGCTACCCCCCAAAATTGGGGGAAGTGCCTTGGTATATGTATGTATACTGTACAAGCATAGATAAGTATCAACAAATCAAGGTAAAAAACACAAATTTCAGTAATGTTAGAGCAAGATAGGATCTCTCCTATTTTAGGTTAGAGAAGGATAACTAGGATGCATTCCCTAAGTACAGTAAACCCTATGTCATTGCAGTTCTGATATTTCACATACAGTATTGAAATCAGGGTAAAGTTTTGATTCTTTGCAGAACTCCGTTAATAGGAGTGTTGTGCTTCATCTTTTCAAGCTAACGCTTCATCTTTTCAAGGTAACACTAAGTGGTAGGTGAAGCTCATGCCTCACAAGAAAGATGGTAGTTTTTTAGCTCTTTACAGGGAATATACTTTCAGCGAAGCTGAAAACTAGCCAGAAGACTTTTAGTGAGGTATAACCACCTACCACTAGTTAGCAGGGGAGGGGTAAGAGGATAGGTGATGGCAGGACAAATCTGTAGAAAGAGCTGAAGCTTTGTATTGTTAGGAAAAATACAAATTACTTCCAAATTTGTTATTTGTTCCGACACTCCATATAAACCCTTTCGCTCTTTATAAAGACTCACCCTTAAATGAGTAAAAGTCCTAAAGAACTGGCTGACATTTGACCGGGGATGTGGCTCCATGTTTCGCATGAGCTTAATAGAGAAACACCCTGACACCCTCGCTAAATTCTCGTGCATAGGCAAGAGCTAACAACCTGAGCAATCAGTGTGATTGTGTGATAACTAAGCAATGTTACTTTTCCAGGCAAGAATTATTGGAGTATGAAAACTCCATTGACTTAACCTTGGACATTGCCCAACTCCCACCTCACGAAGAGGATGGGGACATAAATATTTATTTCATATATCAGATTACACAAGGGAAATGGTTCGCACATGCAAATGGAGGGAGCCAGCTTGTAGCGTACTCAAGGTGCTGTACCCCAAGAGAGGGAAGGATGAAGAAAGAAGCAGCTAGTCACTCTGTCATTCACCCCAGACTAATCCTGGGTAACATTTGCCCTCAACTGACTGCTATTTGTCACATAAGGGAGCTTAAGGTGTTTAGACCACATGTTGTGCATCCACCACAGGATCAAAGGAGAGTGTATCCAGGTTCCTGTGGTTTTACGTCTTGCAGGTAGTCGGCTGTGAAGGTCGTCTGACGATTCCACACACATGCTTGGAGTACCCGCGCCACAGAGTAGTTCTTTTTAAATGCTAGAGACATGCTGATGCCCCTAACATCATGAGCTCTGGGTATACACCCTTGCTGGGAGGAGCCAGGATTCAAGGCGCAATTTATTACCTTGTAAATCCATGAAGAGATTGTATTCCTTGTGACTCCTGTTTACCCTGCCAGTGCTAACAAAAATTCTGTTAACAAGAGGGTGAGTTCCTATGGTTCATTTGAGATAACACCTCAGTACCCTTAAGAGGCAGAGTAACAGTTGATCTGGGCCATTCGTTGCTGAATGGAGACTCTCAATACAGAAGAGCCTGAATCTAGGATCAGCTACAGTCGGATTTTGAATCTTGGCAACAAACTTAGGGGACAAAGACTAGAATTACCTGTCCCCCATCCCCCTTACTGGATGACCTCATAAGAAAGACCGTGCAACTCACCGACTCTCTTAGCAGAAGCCAGAACGAGCAGGAATACTGTCTTAAGTGTCAGGTTATGGTCTGATGCTTGACGTGGGGTTCATAAGGCGCTCCTTCCAGGGATCATAGTACATGAACTATGTTCCAGGGCAGAGGTCTAACTTCCGGCTGAGGACAGGTATGCTCAAAACTCTGCATGAGGAGAGATAATTCCATCAAAGAGAAAATATCAACTCCATTCAGTCTAAAGGTGAGGCTTAAGGCTGAGCGGTAACCTTTCACCGCCAAGACCGAGCAGCGTTTTTCCTCCCGAAGGTATAACAAAAGCTCTGCTTACACTGGGATAGTGGTATCAAAAGGAACGATACCCCCTTCCACAACACCAACCGCAAAAGATTGCTCATTTCGCCTGATAAATGGCAGAGGATGACTCCCAGAGGAACCCGCACATCCTTTTCGCAACTTCTTGTGAAAACCTTCTCTTTGAGAAGAGACGCTAGATAGCCTCTAGACATGAAGTCTTCGGGATGCTACGGCTTTGAGGTAAATCTTTATGTGTGGTTGTCTGAGTAGATCAGGAAGTGAAGGGAGCTCCCTCGGCACCATTGTGAGCAGATGTAGAAGGTCCAGAAACCATTCTGCATGTTGCCTCATCGGAGCTATGAGTGTCATCGATAGGTCTTCAGATACCCTTACCTTGTTTGGTAATCTTCTCACTAGGAAAAAAAGAGGAACGCATGGATGTCCAAGTTGTCCCACTGGTGTTGGAAAGCATCTTGCCAAAGAGCTTGGGAATCTGGTACTGGAGAGCAGATCGTCAGAATTTTCCGGTTGAGAGATGTTGCAAACAGGTCTACTGTCAGCGAACCCCACAAAGTCAGGACTTTCTTGGCTATCGGACAATTCAAAGACCACTCAGAGCCAACTATCTAAGTCACTCTGCTCAGATTGTCCACCAGAATATTTTACTTGCCCGGGATGAAATGGGCTGATAAGGCTACTAAGTTGACTTTGTTCATCCGAGAATTTCTACGGCTAGAAGGTAAGGATGCTGTGATAAGGTACCTCCTTGTTTGTTTATATATGCCACTATCATGGTGTTGTCACTCATCAACACTGTTGGAATTGCTGGAGGGCCATAAAGGCTGCCGTCATTTCCAGGAGGTTTATGTGGCAATGTTGCTTGGACTCAGATCACAGTCTACAGGCCATGTGAGCCGTGTGCAACATGTGAGCATCCCACCTTCTTTTGATGCATTTGTGAAGGGCATCAATTCCAGGGGAGGAGAGAGAAGATATACTCCCCTCAGGAGGTTGGTACAGTATTTGATACCCACCACCTCATATCTCTCATTTGCTTGGGCACCACAGGGGTGTCCTTGTACTTAGACCAAACAGACTTCAATTGCCACTGGAAACATCAGATGCAAAGACGGCCATTGGTCACCAGACGCTCAAAAGAGGTCAGGTGGTGTAACAGGCCAAGTCACTGATGGGCTGGTAGCGAGTCTTGCAACAGGAAGGGGTGCGCTGTTCTCTTCAGCCTCTCAATTCTGCTTTCGGACAGAAAGACTGCATAGTTGGGTGTCTATATACATCCCAAGGTATACCAGTTTTTGTGATGGTTGCAGGAAGGACTTTTCACTATTAACCACAATCCCCAGATTGTGGCAAAACTCGAGATGCCTGTCTCAGTGCTGAAGAAGGGTTGCTACCGAGCCTGCTGAAATCACCCAATCGTCAAGAAATCTCATTTGGATGAATTCTGTTCTTATGTGCCCAGGTTGACTCTACGGAGAACACCCTTGTGAACATCTGATGTGCTGTGGACAGGCCAAAACAAAGAACTTTCAACTGGAATAACCGATTGTTTATGATGACTTAAGAACTTCCTTAATGATAGATGGATTGGAATCTGGAAGTATGCATCTTGTAGATATAGTGTTATCATGAAGTCCTTGGGTCTTACAGCCTGTCTGACTGTGTCCCCTGTCTCCATCTTGAATGGATTTTGTTGGACAAACTTGTTAAGGGAGGAGAGGTCAATGACTGGTCTCCAGCCTCCAGATGCCTTCTCTACAAGAATGAGTTGACTGTACAAGCCTGGAGACCCGTTTAGGAACTCTTGGAGAGCGCCCTTCTCTAGCATGGTCTAGACTTCAACCTGAAGGGCCTTTTCCTTTACGGATCCCTTCGTATAAGAACGTGACGTCATTAGGTGAAAAGTCAAAAGAGGGAAAGAGAGAGAGTGAATGAGATGTGGTATCCTGCTCAGAAGACAGAAACTGTCCAAGGTTCGGCTCCGTGTGCCAACCACATCTGCCACCATCTCTGTAAGGGTCCTTCCACTGGTGGATGGCCAGGAGGAATGACCCCACAAGCAGGATCGTCCAAGTCTACCTCCTTTGCCTCCTCTGCCCCGTGCTGCCTTGACATGAAAGGGCTTCTTGTTGGTCTGCGAAGGGGCCTTAGCACCCTTTCCGTGCCACTGACACTTTACCGGATATGGCCTCTGCACTGGTGGAGCTGCAGTGTAGGAGCATGATGACATTGTACTATGGAGGAGGGTGTCTTGACTTGCCTTCCTCCAACACTCAGCTACTGCATCGATGTCCTTGACGTTAAAAAGGGAAGGACCTTCCATCGCTGAGTTGCGCAACTTGAGTGCTTCTCTCCTCGCCAACTGTCTCAGGAACTTTTTAAACGACTGAGTCCTGCCGTTTCAAAAACCCACTTGGACCACTGGTTAACAACATTATGTTGCATGCAGCTCTCTATGAGACAGCAAATGCAAACCGAAGGTTTCACCTAGACCTTCGTTAGCGAGAAGAGCTCGCCCTCTCACCTCATTTCGTGGATGGGTGCGCAACAATGCACATGACTAGGGCCTAATTGTCCACAAGTCGAAGCTACATGTGGCAAGGCACGAACACTCGCCAACGCTCCAGCAGGCTCAGTGAGTAGACTTGAGCAATCCAGCTTCAGGAATTCCAGATGGATGGTGAAATTCTGTGAGTATGCGCACGGCAGGAAGGTTATGTTCTTCACCCAGAGAGGAAGAAACCTCAAGCGCAGGGCCGGAAGGTCCTGGCTTATCAAAACTAGGAACATTCTGTTGATGTGACAAAAGCGAGAAGACGGGACTGAACACAATCTTCGGACCAACTTATCGTCCTGCTTAGAAAAACAATGAATGCTCCGATGGGCTGGAAAGAGGCCTCAACAAGTCTAGCACTCATTTGTGAAATGTTCATGGAGGCGGCCCCTCAAGAGAGGTAAGTCTTACTTGCAAACGAGAGGTGTTCACCTCTTGAGAGGAGAAGCTCAGTCCTTCATACTTTGTAAACACTCAACTCGCTGAACATACTCAGGCTGAGGAAATATGTCGTAATCTGCAAGCTGATGAGACTGACCAATGCGAGACTCTAAGTTAGCCGCATTTGGCTCGCCCTACTGGATACTGCGAGGAGTACTAGTCTGGGATTGCTCTTGTGCATACAGTGAATCAATATGTACAAAGGGTGAACAAGCAGGTGAGGAGGTGGTTACAGGTATGGTTACAGCTGAGGGCACTAGAGACTTTGCCAGCGCATTACCTTTAGTCTCAGACAGGAGGACTGATGTCAACCTCGGAGGAAGCTGGTGCGCCCTTCCTCTGTACCCCCAAGTGAATCACCTCCAAAAGTCATTCTTTGAAGGGGGAACTGAAAACCCTAACAAAGTCCAGAATTGACATATAACTTCGACTGCAAATCCCCTTCAGCTGAGGGCGGCGCCACTTAGCTAGGGGAAGCGGCGGAATTCTATAATAATAATAATAATAATAATAATAATAATAATAATAATTTTAATAATAATAATAATAATAATAATTTTAATAATATTATTAATAATAATAATAATAATAATAATAATTACAATTTTAATAATAATAATAATAATAATAATAATAATAATAATAAAAATAATAATAATAATAATAATAATAATAATAATAATAATAATAATAATAATAATAATAATAATAATAATAATAATAATAATT
>NC_090730.1:170562643-170567643 GCF_036898095.1 Palaemon carinicauda
ACCCCCAAACACTAAGGAGTTTGACATAATAATAGAAAAAATAGATGGTATATGTAGAAACCATAAAGACTGGAATATACTCCTATCCGGAGATTTTAACTTTCCTTTCGTGGATTTTAAAGAACGGATAGAAGAAAGTGGTTGTATGTATACATATAAAAAAGATAGTAATAGTAGCGCAGAAGATAAGAGGCAATTTGAAAAGCTTCAAGATATGCTATTAGAACATAATATGCAACAAATAAACCACATTCCAACAAGAAAGGAAAATGTCCTAGATCTAGTATTTGTGAATGAGGTGAATTATGTTAAAGAAATAATAGTGTATAACACGGGAATTTCAGACCACAATGTCATAGAATTGATAGTTCATTCCAAAGCAAGTGATCACAGAATTAATAAAAACACAAAACTTTGGGAAGGATATGGAAAATATAACTTTTACAGTAAGAATATAAAATGGTCAGAAATAAATGAAGAACTGGATAAAGAATGGAAAAATGTATTTATAAGTGATAATATACAGGTAAATACGGATATACTGTACAAAATACTGGAGAAAATTGTTGAAAAATATGTACCGAAAAAAAACAATAAACAAAAGACGTGCATACCAAGAGACAGAAGGATCTATTTCAGAAAATTAAAAAGTGGAAGAAAAATCTTGCAAAAGAAAAAAATGTGTGGAAAATGAGGGAAATAAAATGTAAGATAGAAAATGCAGAACAAAAGATTATACAGTCGAAAGAAAATGAAAAAAGGGACTTAGAAGAAAGGACACTTCAAAATATAAAAAGAAACCCCAAAGTACTTTACTCCTATGCAAAAAAGATGAATAAAAGGAGAATAGAAATAGGCCCTCTAAGAATTGAAGGACGGCTAACGAATGAAAAAAAGGAAATATGCAACATATTAGCAGAAAAATATAAGAGTGAGTTCACGCCAAGAATTGCGAATGAGAATAATGAAACAGAAATGAGAGAAGAAAATGTTGAATATCTAACGGATATAGATATTAATGAAGCAGATATTGTCACGGCTATAAACGAAATTAAAAATGGATCGGCAGCCGGACCAGATGGAGTTCCAGCGATTTTGTTAAAAAAAACTGCAAACACTATCGCGAAGCCACTTGCAATACTGCTAAGACAGAGTATAGATATGAGCGAGATATATGTTAAACATAAATTAGCTTATATAACCCCTATCTTCAAAAGTGGATCAAGACTAGAGGCAAGCAATTATAGACCTGTTAGTCTAACATCACATATTATGAAAGTGTATGAGAGGGTAATAAAAAAGAAAATAATGAACCATTTGGTCAAAAATAATTTGTTTAATATGGGTCAACATGGTTTCGTACCTGGAAAAAGTACACAGACCCCAACTGATAGCTCACTATGAAAACATATACAATAATATGATATATGAAAAAGACACAGATGTGATCTATCTAGATTTTGCAAAAGCCTTTGACAAGGTAGACCATAACATATTGGAGAAAAAAAAATGAGAAAGCATAATATTGTGGGAAAGATAGGAAAATGGGTAAAAGAATTCCTGCAAAACAGAAAACAGATAGTGGTTGCAAATGACGAGAAATCAGATGAAGCCCAGGTAATATCTGGTGTGCCCCAAGGTACGGTATTAGCTGCACTGCTATTTGTTATTATGATCTCAGACATAGACTGTGATGTTGAAAACTCCGTAGTGAGAAGTTTCGCCGATGACACAAGAATAAGTAGAGAAATTACTTGTGATGAAGATAGGAACTCACTACAAAGAGATCTAAACAAAATATATGAATGGGCGGAGATAAATAGGATGGTATTTAACTCCGATAAATTTGAATCAATAAATTATGGAAACAGAGAAGGAATGGTGTATGCATACAAGGAACCTAATAATGAGACAATCACAAACAAGGAAGCAATTAAAGACCTTGGTGTAATTTTAAATAGGAATATGTTATGCAACGACCAAATAGCAACACTGTTGGCTAAATGTAAAGCAAAAATGGGAATGTTATTCAGACACTTTAAAACAAGAAAAGCTGAACACATGATTATGCTTTACAAAACTTATGTGCGTAGTACACTCGAGTACTGCAATGTGATATGGTACCCACACTACCAAAAGGATATTGCGCAAATAGAGAGTGTACAAAGGTCCTATACTGCTAGAATAGAAGAAGTTAAGGACCTTGATTACTGGGAAAGACTGCAATTTTTAAAACTATACAGTCTAGAAAGGAGAAGAGAACGCTACATGATAATACAAGCATGGAAGCAAATAGAAGGAATTGCTGAAAACATCATGGAGCTTAAAGTATCAGAAAGAGCAAGCCGAGGTAGATTAATAGTGCCAAAAAGCATTCCAGGTAAACTGAGAAAGGCGCACAGGACATTAATCCACAACGCACCAGCATCGATAATGCAGCGACTATTTAATGTGCTGCCAGCTCATCTAAGAAACATATCAGGAGTGAGCGTAGATGCGTTTAAAAATCAGCTCGATAAATACCTAAGATGCATCCCAGACCATCCAAGACTGGAAGATGCAAAATACACTGGAAGATGTATTAGCAACTCTCTGGTGGATATACGAGGTGCCTCACACTGAGGGACCTGGGGGAACCCAAACAAAAAATAAGGCAATAAGGTAAGGTAAGGCTCTCGATTAAGCTACAAGAGCACTTTTCATTCACAAAGTCTCTCCAAGATTGAAAGGCTTCCTTCAGATTAGCTTCAGAGATCCCCCCCTCTCTCTCTCTCTCTCTCTCTATATGTAAAAAATACAGCAACACAGAATGTGAATTGATTGCGGTAGAATTTGAATTTGAAAAACTAATGAATATTGTAGTTTACAGACCCCCAAACACTAAGGAGTTTGACATAATAATAGAAAAAATAGATGATATATGTAGAAACCATAAAGACTGGAATATACTCCTATCCGGAGATTTTAACTTTCCTTTCGTGGATTGGAAAGAACGGATAGAAGAAAGTGGTTGTATGTATACATATAAAAAAGAGAGTAATAGTAGCGCAGAAGATAAGAGGCAATTTGAAAAGCTTCAAGATATGCTATAAGAACATAATATGCAACAAATAAACCACATTCCAACAAGAAAGGAAAATGTCCTAGATCTAGTATTTGTGAATGAGGTGAATTATGTTAAAGAAATAATAGTGTATAACACGGGAATTTCAGACCACAATGTCATAGAATTGATAGTTCATTCCAAAGCAAGTGATCACAGAATTAATAAAAGCACAAAACTTTGGGAAGGATATGGAAAATATAACTTTTACAGTAAGAATATAAAATGGTCAGAAATAAATGAAGAACTGAATAAAGAATGGAAAAATGTATTTATAAGTGATAATATACAGGTAAATACGGATATACTGTACAAAATACTGGAGAAAATTGTTGAAAAATATGTACCGAAAAAAAACAATAAACAAAAGACGTGCATACCAAGAGACAGAAGGATCTTATTTCAGAAAATTAAAAAGTGGAAGAAAAATCTTGCAAAAGAAAAAAATGTGTGGAAAATGAGGGAAATAAAATGTAAGATAGAAAATGCAGAACAAAAGATTATACAGTCGAAAGAAAATGAAAAAAGGGACTTAGAAGAAAGGACACTTCAAAATATAAAAAGAAACCCCAAAGTACTTTACTCCTATGCAAAAAAGATGAATAAAAGGAGAATAGAAATAGGCCCTCTAAGAATTGAAGGACGGCTAACGAATGAAAAAAAAGGAAATATGCAACATATTAGCAGAAAAATATAAGAGTGAGTTCACGCCAAGAATTGCGAATGAGAATAATGAAACAGAAATGAGAGAAGAAAATGTTGAATATCTAACGGATATAGATATTAATGAAGCAGATATTGTCACGGCTATAAACGAAATTAAAAATGGATCGGCAGCCGGACCAGATGGAGTTCCAGCGATTTTGTTAAAAAAAACTGCAAACACTATCGCGAAGCCACTTGCAATACTGCTAAGACAGAGTATAGATATGAGCGAGATATATGTTAAACATAAATTAGCTTATATAACCCCTATCTTCAAAAGTGGATCAAGACTAGAGGCAAGCAATTATAGACCTGTTAGTCTAACATCACATATTATGAAAGTGTATGAGAGGGTAATAAAAAAGAAAATAATGAACCATTTGGTCAAAAATAATTTGTTTAATATGGGTCAACACGGTTTCGTACCTGGAAAAAGTACACAGACCCCAATTGATAGCTCACTATGAAAACATATACAATATTATGATAAATGAAAAAGACACAGATGTGATCTATCTAGATTTTGCAAAAGCCTTTGACAAGGTAGACCATAACATATTGGAGAAAAAAATGAGAAAGCATAATATTGTGGGAAAGATAGGAAAATGGGTAAAAGAATTCCTGCAAAACAGAAAACAGATAGTGGTTGCAAATGACGAGAAATCAGATGAAGCCCAGGTAATATCTGGTGTGCCCCAAGGTACGGTATTAGCTGCACTGCTATTTGTTATTATGATCTCAGACATAGACTGTGATGTTGAAAACTCCGTAGTGAGAAGTTTCGCCGATGACACAAGAATAAGTAGAGAAATTACTTGTGATGAAGATAGGAACTCACTACAAAGAGATCTAAACAAAATATATGAATGGGCGGAGATAAATAGGATGGTATTTAACTCCGATAAATTCGAATCAATAAATTATGGAAACAGAGAAGGAATGGTGTATGCATACAAGGGACCTAATAATGAGACAATCACAAACAAGGAAGCAATTAAAGACCTTGGTGTAATTTTAAATAGGAATATGTTATGCAACGACCAAATAGCAACACTGTTGGCTAAATGTAAAGCAAAAATGGGAATGTTATTCAGACACTTTAAAACAAGAAAAGCTGAACACATGATTATGCTTTACAAAACTTATGTGCGTAGTACACTCGAGTACTGCAATGTGATATGGTACCCACACT
>NC_090730.1:170582643-170596506 GCF_036898095.1 Palaemon carinicauda
ACAGAAAGTCTCATGTCAAAAGTAAGGAATGGTAATTGAAAATTAGTCACAAGTATCACTTTAAAGGTTTTAAAGGCCGCTCATGAATGGCAGAGGCAAGATACAGTGACATTGCCCTATTAAGCAGGACAATACCCCAGAGACTGACCATATATGGTCAGTGTCCAAGCCCCCTCCCCACCCAAGCTAGGATCAAGGAGGGCAAGGTAATAGCGGCTAATGGCTCAGCAGATAGACTTATAGGCTCCCCCAAACGTCCCATCCTTAGGTTACAAGAATGGTGAGGTTGCAGCGAGCAAAGAAACTAACGAGTTTGAGCGGGACTCGAACCCCAGTCTGGCGTTCACCAGTCAGGGACGTTGCCACATCGGCCAACAAAACTTCGATTAATTTAATCTATTTTTTTGAATTTATTATATCAGGTTAGTTTTTTTTTAATCAGATATAATAGCATAGAGTTTCACTTCACAACCATTTTCTTCCTTTTTCAGATGTGGAATGATACTGGATGGCATACAAGAGGCAAAGACAAAGTGAGTATACAGTAGTACCAAAATTTCTGTAGAATATGATTCACGTAAGCCAGTGTATTATTATCCGTCATCTATACTAAATACGAATGTTCATAAAACTTCAATGTTACAATCACAATTTTCTCTATTTTTTATGTTTTGAAATGACCAACTTTATCTTCCTTAATTTCATCAATTAAGGAAGAGAAAGGTTGAATCTCTCAGCAGTTTTCGTAAAACCTTTCAATATTGTCATCCCAATTTTTTATAATTTATTTTTAGGTTTTGAAATGAACAATTTTATCTTTATTTTATTGATTAAGGAATACGAATGTTAAGGAAGAGAAGGGTTGAATCTCTCAGCAGTTTTCCTAAAAGATTTCAATATTGTCATCCCAATTGTTTATAATTTGTATAGGTTTTGAAATGACCAACTTTATCTTTCTTAATTTTATCAGTTAAAGAATACGAATGTTAAGGAAGAGAAGGGTTGAATCTCTCAGCAGTTTTCCTAAAAGTTTTCAATATTGTCATCCCAATTTTTAATAATTTTTATTGGTTTTGAAATGAACAATTTTATCTCGATTTTAGATTTTTGGTGAAGCATATATATATATATATATATATATATATATATATATATATATATATATATATATATATATATATATATATATATATATATATATACACTGTATATTCAAATAAGCCATATATATTTTTGATACATTAATGTCTGGATTCTCTTAACGACCTCGGGACGGTCACAAGCTCTTGTCTTTGTGTGATTCCCCCTGGGGCTCTGATCCAGAGGACGTTAAGAGAATCCAGACATTAATGTATCAAAAATATATATGGCTTATTTGAATATGAAAAACACGTCTAAAATGTGCAAAATTTATCATATATATATATATATATATATATATATATATATATCTATATATATATATATATATATATATATATATATATATATATATATATATATATCTATATATATATATATATATATATATATATATATATATATATATATTATATGCCTTTCTAATTGGGGATACCTTAACGTTGTGAAAAGGGCTTACGTATCGCCATGATCAGCAAAGCTGTAGTAGTCAGGGCCACCCATACTAGGATGGTTTGCTGTGAGCTATCAGACAAAAAACTCCCACCATCACCAATCTGCAGTTGGCCCGCGTGGTGATGAAAACTGGCCAAACCCCCAGACACGAATGAGGATGTGTCTGAGGTCTTTGTCCTGCAGTAGACTAAAAACGGCTGCATTTGTTGTTGTTGTTGTTGTATATATATATATATATATATATATATATATATATATATATATATATATATATATATATATATAATCTTACATATTTTTTATACTAATTTGATAATCAAACCTTTTGATGCCATAAGTTTTCGGTTTGGATATGCCTTTATATATCCTTGGTAGTTTCCTAATTAATTATAGCTTTTATATCATTATAGCTTTTATATCATTATAGCTTTTATATCACTGAGTATTTGCACTGGTGCTAATGGGTATAGAAAATACATTTTTAAATTAGAATATATAGAACAAATTTTGTTTGTGGCTATAGGTAGGGAAATATTTTTTTCAAATAGATTATATTATAGGTTACCACAACTTTAATTCGGAGGAGGGAAGAGAAATTAGGGTGGGTGGAAATGCAATTTTAGGAAATATTGTTGTATGAGGTAACATATTTTCGCCTCCAACTTATACAGAATTCGGTTACTTTTACAGTAAATGTTATGTTCCATAAAATATCCTCCAAACTTAGTTCATTTTCTTTATTATTTATAAGAAAATTTGGAGTTTTCTTGTTGGGCTTTGATGGCTTATTGGAAACATCCCTGCCTGATGATATTGGGTGGGTGGAAATGCAATTTTAGGAAATATTGTTGTATCAGGTAATATATTTTTGCCTCCAACTTATACAATACCCGGTTACTTGTACAGTAAATTCCTTTGATTAGCAACATTTCTAGCATGATAGACTTATGGGTAATAGCCTAGGGTCGAACACGGTCCCAGAGATCAGCAGCCTGAACACTGAACCATTTTGCTATGATAGATCCTTACTTCATTCTTCTGTTTCAACATCCTTCAGTGTTCATTTCTCGTTTTATCCATTGTTCTCTATTCTTGGATAGTGCCATAGCCTCTTTACCATGGTCTTCCACTGTATTGGATTAGAGTTCTCTTGGTTGAGGGTACACTCGGGCACACTATTCTATCTTATATATTTTCCTCTTGTTTGTCGAGGTTTTTATAGTTTATATTTGAATTTATCTTATTTTTACTGTTTTATTTAATTGTTAATGACTATTGTGGTTTATTTATTTCCCTATTTCCTTTCCTCACTGGGCTATTTTCCATTTTGGAGCCCTTGGGCTTATAGCAACCTGCTTTTCCAACTAGGGTTGTAGCTTAGCAAGTAATAATAATAACAATATTGATAATAATAATAATAATAATAATAATGATAATAATAAGATTGATAATAACAACAACAACAACAGTAACAGTAACAATGACAATGACGATAATAATAATAATAATAATAATAATAATAATAATCGGAAATTGAATTTCGTTTAGTGGTAAAGGGGCTAATATATAAACATCACGAATATATCACCAGTGGCTTTGACAGGAAAAAAAGGAATGGGAGAGTTGAATTGTATTTAGTAATGAAACAAATAACTCTATCGATGAGGGGAGGGAAAAGTCACTCTGGATAAACACTGACTTCATTTTACATTATCTGTGTTGATTTTCAAAATGCTTTTGAAACAAATTTTTATTCCTGAAAATTAGGGAAAATTTATATTTCTGTGCTGTTGTAAATTAAATAGAATGACGTATTCAAGATGAAATGACCAGTTAGAGTTGATGTGTCATGTGATATTTTTACAAGGATGATCTTCCTAGTAAATAAAATCTTGTGGTTCTTTCGGTAGGATACCAATATTGGAAACATGGTAGGCTTTATATATTTCTAGCATCTAACAATGATTTATATTTTTTCGTAAGAGAAATTACATTATTTAAATTGATGGTCTTTTTCGCTTTCATCAAATATCCATAGGATTCAAATGTCAGCTTCCCCCCCCCCCCAAGGTTTTTGTCATTTTAGTGCTTGGTGTTAGTACGGAGTAGATGGAAGAGCATATTGATGGATATAATGATAAGATGAGATAATGCTTGATGAAGGGGCAATTGACACTTTAAGAAATATTATTAATAGGTTGAAGAAAGGAAATACATAAGGAATTGACAGGCTTATAAAAACGGTACTGCACCATGTTGGTGATTATGTTACTGAGGGACTGACCAGGGTTTGTAAGGTATGTGTGCATAAGGAAAGAGTCCTGAAGGTATGAGTGAGAGAACAAATATTCCATTGTATGAAGGTCCAGATGATGATAATGACTGTAGAAATTATAGGGGTATACTGTTATTTGCTGTACTATGGAATGTTTTTATTATTATAAGGAGATTAATTGATCATGTATTGTAAGGCTTCGATTTAGAAACTATGAAAGGAAACAGAAAAGCTTTAAGGTGAAGAAGGGTATGGACAAAGAGAATGTGCAAAAGTCAAGTATTGAAACTGAATATGTAAGAATAATTGAATTGCTAAAATATATACTTACATAAACATTAAGAAAAAATAATCTCAATAGAGCTGGTATGAACTGCCTTGAGAAAATCCCCAATGTGAAATAGAACTTATGATTTGATGTACTTGGTAAAGTGCAGTCCCATTCGAAGTGGTATGGCAATGTGTTAGGGATTAGAGAAAATACAAATAAACACAAATAAATAGTCTCGCTTTGACCTGGTTTCTGTTGGGTGTTGGGAGGGGAATGGTATTTCACATATCCCAACTTCAAATAAGTGACGTTAATGGTCACTTAAGTTTGAGCAATTAAATTATCAGTGTCGAGAGACCTCGGTTGAATCTCTCTCTCTCTCTCTCTCTCTCTCTCTCTCTCTCTCTCTCTCTCTCTCTCTCTTTCACTTAAGATACACTTAAAAATTTGCATTAAAAAAACCGTAAATATTTGGAAATATTTATTCCAGGATTTTTACTGTTTAAAAAAGGGATAAATTGACGTAGAGGAGTGATATTACGATTACCAACCCGTAAAAGTTAATAACAAAGTATGGTAAAATTACGGTCGCCTGTATTTTACTGAAATACATTTGAGAACAGCATATTTTTACTGAGAATTCTCGGTTGAAATTACGGTTTTTTTTTTTCTAACAGTGTACAGAATAACTTATCGACATCATGTATCTAGGCTGATGAGGAATATTTTCGTTCATATAAAAAAAAATATCTTTAAACTAAATCAATTTGATAATGGAACTAAATTATACTATCCTTTAACGATACCATCAGATTGATCAAGGAGTTTCTTCAGAACACAGATTTCATGTAAAGAAACATTTAATGTAACAATACGAGTAAGAAATGAGAGTGAAATCATGATCTCAACGACACCAGTATACCAAAGCCACCGCCAACTCGAGTTTCGCACCAGAGTTTTGTTTGCAATTCACACGAATGATATTGTCACTGACGCTGGGTAGGTCTCTCTCTCTCTCTCTCTCTCTCTCTCTCTCTCTCTCTCTCTCTCAGTTGTGGGTTTTATTCGAATGTCAAAAAGGGATTGTTTATTGTTTACTATTACCTGCGATAATCGTGTTTTATTTTGAGGATTTAATTTGTTAGTTTAAGATATAATTGAAGCTATTAAATTAGACATTTTTAACGTATCGTTATACTTTCAGCGTGAAGATATATATATATATATATATATATATATATATATATATATATATATATATATATATATATATATATATATATGTAAGTATATATATATATATATATATATATATATATATATATATATATATATATGAGAGAGAGAGAGAGAGAGAGAGAGAGAGAGAGAGAGAGAGAGAGAGAGAGAGAGAGAGAGAGAGAAGGAATCAACTTAGCTTAGTGAATAGTAATCAAATACCGAACTGTGTTTCGAGAAGTCTCCCTCTGTATCAGTATCATCCACACACAGACTCAGACAGACAGACAGTAAATTTGCAATAAGGTTTACTCCATCCTTTCAGTTTACATTGCAAACCTCTAAGTTGAAATGGAGGATCTCTAACGACTTGTGCCGCTATTGATAAACTGCTCTGCATTTTGAAAGGGAGCGAGTTTAATTGGGGCGTGAATTCCTCTTTTATGAGTATTTGAGTTCAAAACGTATTGGGGCTGTACCCAGCTTCCACTATATCGTGGCTGGGGTATGCTTGGTCCTCTCTCTCTCTCTCTCTCTCTCTCTACATTTGTGGATCTAGGTCATGTGTATTATAGCGAAAACTTCTGTCATTTACTTATATTCTAGGGATTATGTTGACTGTGATTATGAAAAGAGATACTTGTTGAAAGGACTAAGAATATATTTATCAAATTCCGTCCACACAGACAACCACACGTACACACACACACACACACACACACACACACACATATATATATATATATATATATATATATATATATATATATATATATATATATATATATATATATATACACACATACATACATACATACAATCATTCATATATATATATATATATGTATATATATTATATATATGTATATATACTGTATATATATACATACATACATACATATATATATATATATATATATATATATATATATATATATATATATATAATAGGCGTGTTATATGTATTTATATATATATACATATATATGTATCTATTTGTATAATTTTATATATAGTGTATGTATTTCTGTATGTTTTAGTGCTAGTCTAACACCTACGAAAGATAATAAATCTTTAAAAGAAGTAGAATAGGGTAGAAAAAAATCACTTAAATTGAATTCGGACAACCTTCTTTATGTAGTGTTTCTGAAATTTTGAAGAGGTCTTACATAAGTAATCACTTGCCTTCCAGGAAAAGTTTTGATTACTAATTAGCATTCCTTCATTTTGTATTATATTATTTGTCGTGCTGCAAGAAAAAAAAAAAAAGAGGCGTTGAAAATTAGTTTGGGTTTTGCTACTGTAGAATGAAAAAATAAGTTCTGTGTGACTTTACCTTTTATATGAATACGAAAAGAGGGAATCTCTCTCTCTCTCTCTCTCTCTCTCTCTCTCTCTCTCTCTCTCTCTCTCTCTCTCTCTCTCTCTCTTACCTCCATCAACGAAGTTGGAAGAAGGCTATGTTTTACCTGTTGTTTGTGGGTTTGTTTGTGAACACAATTTTCGTCGTAGAGTAATGAAACTTGCAGGGATTAACTGTTATGTAAAAAGTTGGAAAACGGCAATTTTTGGAAGGTCAAGGTTAAAGGTCAAGGTCCCCGTCAAGCAAATTGTCCAATTCACGTAATGCATAAGTTTGTACATCGTTGTCCCAGAGACGTCAAACTTGGTTCATATTTGAGTGTATGAAAATCCACGCCAATTGAAACATGTTAAGGTCAAAGGACAAGGTCAAGGTCGAGAAATAAACGGCCGCGGAGGAGGTCTGTGCTCTACTGAGTGCCCCTCTAGTTACTATTCATGTTTTTGCTCTTCATCTTTGTTCAAGCTCGCTAGTTTCTTTCCTAGTGGTGTCTGCAACCTCACCATCCTTTTGAGCTAGAGATGGTAGGGCATACAGATCTACCTGCTGAGTCAGCAGCCATTGCCTGGCCATCCCTGGTTCTAGCTTGGGGGGAGATGGGGTTTGGGTGCTAATTATAAACTTATAGTCTGCCTGTAGGACGTTAACGTGTCCCTTGCCTCCACAGTTCATGAACGACCTTTTAAAACTTATGTTAGAAGGAGCGATGTCTTTTATTTATGTGAATACAATTAGAGCTAATCTCTCTCTCTCTCTCTCTCTCTCTCTCTCTCTCTCTCTCTCTCTCTCTCTCTCTCTCTCTCTGTTTTTATTATCACGTTTTTGTTCAACATCTTTGCAAGTCATATGTAAAGATAATTTTGAGAACACAAAATATGTATCTAAAGATAATTTTGAAAAAATGAAATTTATATCGAAAGATAATTTTGAGAAGACAATATGTTCATCTAAAGATAATTTTGAAATCGCAAAATTTTTATCTAAAGATAATTTCTTAGAAAACAAAATTTATATATAAAGATAATATTGAGAAAACAAAATTTATATCAAAACATAATTTTGAGAAAATGAGATTTATTTCTTACCCCTTTTCTCTCTTAATGCTTAATAATAATTGTTATTATGAATAACTTTCCCCGACCCTTTACCTTTCCCCGTCTCTATTATGAATATTGAATGTTTTTATTCATCCAACTGGGGGAAACTCTAATGCTTCGGATAAAGTCATGTTTAATGAATTCCTCATTTTAGTCAACATTAATAAGTATTCCCTTATGAAAACATGACAACAACAACAACAACAACAAACGCAGCTGTTTCTAATCCTGTGCAGGATAAAGGCTTCAAACTTGTCTTTATTCATGTCTGTGGTTTGGCTATTTTTTCCTCATCACGTCTTCTGAAGAACAAAGGCTTCAGACATTATTTGTTTATGTGGCTTGGCCAATTTTTAATCACAACGTCCACTACAGGATAAAGGCTTCAGATATGTCTTTAATCGTGTCCCTGGTTTGGCCAGTTTTTTGTTTTCACCACGTCAACTGAAGGACAAAAGCTTCAGACATGCCTATTCATTTCTGGGGTTTTGCCAGTTTTTAATCACTATGTCCACTGCAGGACAAAGGCTTCAGACATTATTTGTTTATGTGGTTTTGCCAGTTTTTAATCACCATGTCCACTGCATGACAAAGACTTCAGACATGTCTTTATTCATGTCTGTGGTTTGGCCAGTTTTTAATCACCATGTCCACTGCAGGACAAAGGCTTAAGACATGTCTTTATTTATGTCTGTGGTTTGGCCAGTTTTTCATCATCACGTCCACTGTAGGACAAAGGATTTAGACATGTCTTTATTTGTGTCTGTGGTTTGGCCAGTTTTTCATCATCACATGTCTTTATTCATGTCCCTGGTTTGGCCAGTTTCTTTTTTTCATCACGTCAACTGAAGGACAAAGGCTTCAGACATGTCTATTCATTTCTGGAGTTTTGCCATTTTTAATCACCATGTCCACTGCAGGACAAAGGCTTCAGACATGTCTTTATTTATGTCTGTGGTTTGACCAGTTTTTCATCTTCACGTCCACTGTAGGACAAAGGATTTAGATATGTCTTTAATCATGTCTGTGGTTTGGCCAGTTTTTCATCATCACGTCCACTGTAGGACAAAGGATTTAGACATGTCTTTAATCATGTCTGTGGTTTGGCCAGTTTTTCATCATCACGTCCAATGCAGGACAAAGGTTTCAGACATGTCTTTATTTATGTCTGTGGTTTGGACAGTTTTTCATCTTCACGTCCACTGTAGGACAAAGGATTCAGACTTGTCTTTATTCATGTTTGGGGTTTGGCCAGTTTTTCAACATCACGTCCACTGTAGGACAAAGGATTTAGACATGTCTTTAATCATGTCTGTGGTTTGGCCAGTTTTTCATCATCACGTCCAATGCAGGACAAAGGCTTCAGACATGTCTTTATTTATGTCTGTGGTTTGGACAGTTTTTCATCATTACGTCCACTCTAGGACAAGGGATTTAGACATGTCTTTAATCATGTCTGTGGTTTGGCCAGTTTTTCTTCTCCACGTCCACTGCAAGACAAAAGGCTTCAGATATGTCTATTAATATTTGGGGTTTGGCCAGTTTTTCATCACTACGTCCACTGCAGGACAAAGGTTCAGACATGTCTTTATTCATGCCTGTGGTTTGGCCATTTTTTCATCATCACGTCCACTGTAGGACAAAGGATTTAGACATGTCTTTAATCATGTCTGTGGTTTGGCCAGTTTTTTATCATCACGTCCACTGTAGGACAAAGGAATTAGACATGTCTTTATTCATGTCTGGGGTTTGGCCTGTATTTCATCACCACGTCCAATGCAGGACAAAGGCTTCAGATATGTATATTAATTTCTGGGGTTTGGCCAGTTTTTAATCACCATGTCCACTGCAGTACAAAGGCTTCAGACAAGTCTTTATTTATGTCTGTGGTTTGGCCAGTTTTTCATCATCACGTCCACTGTAGGACAAAGGATTCAGACATGTATATTCAATACTGGGGTTTGGACAGTTTTTCATACCACGTTGGCTGATTGGTGATGATGGGATATTCTCGTCTTGATTTCTCACAGCAAACCAACTTAGTATGAATGGCCCTGACTAGCACAGCTTTGCTGATTATGGCGATATGCAAATCCTTTAACTACATTAAGGAATCCAAACTCAGAAAGGGCTGTAATGTTCAAATATACCGGAATATTCGAAAGGAAAACCATTTGATATATATATATATATATATATATATATATATATATATATATATATATATATATATATATATATATACACACGTATATATATGTAGTGTATGCATATATATGTATATATGTGTGCATATATACACAATATATATATGTATATATATATATATACATATATATATATATATATGTATATATATATATATACATATATATATATATATATATATATATACATATATATATATATATATATATATATATATATATATATATTTATATATATACATATATATATATATATATATATATATATATATATATATATATATATATATATATTAGATTCTCAGAACTAAATGAGGTAAAGTATCAAACAATTTTTTATAAAGGATTAAATCTCGTTCAGGTGAAATATATATGTATATATATATATATATATATATATATATATATATATATATATATATATGTATATATATATATATATATATATATATATATATATATATATATATATATATATTAGATTCTCAGAGGTAAATGAGGTAAAGTATCAAATTTTTTTTATAAAGGATTAAATCTCGTTCAGGTGAAATATATATATATATATATATATATATATATATATATATATATATATATATATATATATATAATCTGTGATTTATTAATTTTTAATACCGCTATTTGCTCATGATTATAAAATTCTAGGTCTGATGCATTCATTATTTTTACCTCCTCGGGGAAAACGAATTATAACTTTTAAGTAGTAATGATTAATGTATTATTCAACATCGTATTCATTCTCTTCAGAAGAGAAATACTGGAATTAAAATCAGTTTAGATTTTATACTGGTGAACTTTACTGTTGGATTCCCGTAGAGTTTATTCTCTCTCTCTCTCTCTCTCTCTCTCTCTCTCTCTCTCTCTCTCTCTCTCTCTCTCTCTCTCTCTCTCTCTCTCTCTGTATATATATATATATATATATATATATATATATATATATATATATATATATATATATATATATATAATGTGTATTTGAGAGAGAGAGAGAGAGAGAGAGAGAGAGAGAGAGAGAGAGAGAGAGAGAGAGAGTTGACCAAGAATTTTTGAAGTTACATCAGCAAATGCAGCTGTTTCAAGTCCACTGCAGGACAAAGGCCTCAGACATGTCTTGCCCACGCCTGGGGTTTGCCATTTTCATCACTACGCTGGGCACGGTGGATTGGTGGTGGTGGGAGACTTAAGTCTGATCGCTCACAGCAAACCAGCCTAGTATGGGTGTCCCTGACTAGTACAGCTTTGCTGATCATGGCGATACACAAACCCTTTAAACCACGTTAAGATTTCCTCACTATCAGTCAAATGACTCATGAACTCGTATTTCAAACGCTGTGGATAAAGAGAGTAGTAGCAGGTTGTATAAAAACTCCATTCATAGTGAAAACAAGCTTTTATATTGCTTAGGAGGCAGTAGATCCATAACATTACGGTAAAATGGAAATTAAAAATGTCTGCTTTGGCAGAAAAAAAAAAATGAACAGGAAGAGACTGTTTATAGTACTAGGACTCATGACCAATTAATCATTATCATCATCATTATCATCATCTCCTACGCCTATTGACGCCAAGGGTCTTGGTTAGATTTCGCCAGTCGTCTCTATTTTCAGCTTTTAAATCAATGCTTATGTACGGCTGGGTCTTCCAACTCTTCTAGTTTCTTGTGGAGCCCAGTTGAACGTATGATGAACTAATCTCTCTTGGGAGTGCGAAGAGCATGCCCAAATCATCTCCATCTAACCCTCACCATGATCTCATTCACATATGGCACCCGAGTAATCTCTCTTATAGTTTCATTTCTAATCCTGTCCTGACATTTAACTCCCGATATTCTTCTGAGGTCTTTGTTCTCAAATCTACAAAATCTCTTGGCCAATTAGCCGTGAAAAATTAAAATCTGACACAATACTGGAAATATATCACGTTCAATGTTGGTAGCTCATATATTCTGGAATAAGCTCCAGTTAATATTTATTAATATAGGATATATTTCTATTAAAAGCTTGAAATATATTACGTTCATATGTTGGTAGCTCATATATTCTGGAATAAGCTCCAGTTAATATTTATTGGTATAGGATATATTTCTATTAAAAGCTTGAAATATATCACGTTCATATGTTGGTAGCTCATATATTCTTCTTGGAATAAGCTCCAGTTAATATTTATTGATATAGGATATATTTCTATTAAAAGCTTGAAATATATCACGTTCATATGTTGGTAGCTCATATATTCTGGAATAAGCTCCAGTTAATATTTATTGATATAGGATATATTTCATGAGTATTACAGATATGACTTACACAACTTACAGAGACATTTGCCTGTAATCCTATTAATTGAAATGAATGGTGCCTTGAATTTTACACAAGTACTGATAGTAGAATATTTTGCAGTTATTTGTAAGATCAACGTTAATTTCCTTCCATTAATTTTCAATAGCTAAGTATTTTTTGTAATTACTTGCTAAGCGAAGCAGTTATTTCTGTTGTTATTTTCTTTATTTATTACTTTGTTTATTATTATATACGTGGCATTTTTTTCATAATACCAATTGATACTCTATTAAAAAAAGTCTATATTTATATATTTAAATTCTGAAAAATTATTGTTATTTTTTACAGGATATTTAGTAATTCTTAGTTTATTATTATCTAAGTGACATTTTCCATAATTCCGATTGAAATTCTATGAAATTGAGTCTAGTAACTCCGCCAACGAAGTTGGAAGGAGGCTATGTTTTACCCCCTGTTTGTGTGTTTGTTTCTTTGTGAACAGCTTCCTGACCACAATTTTAATCGTAGAGTAATGAAACCTTCAGGGATTAACTGTTATGTAAAAAGCTTTAAATGATCAAATTTTAGAAGGTTAATGTCACGGTCGAGCAAAAGGATGAGAAATAAACCGCCGCGGCGGAGGTCTGCGCTCAACTGATTGCCCCTCTAGTTCATATATTTTTCAACTCTGAAAAATATTTATTTTTTTATTTGATATCTTAGGAGGAATTTCAAATTCTTATTTTGACTTTTCATATCCGCTTGACGTCAGTGAAGGGAAGTTTTTACCATGATTTTGGTTTCGAAGTTTAGAATACGAATTTCCCAAACTTTCTTATTGCACTGATATCTTTCTTATCTTATTTTATCTCTCTCTCCCCTGCTGATGTCTGAGTTTGTACCTTGAACTTTTACTATAGTCCATTTCTTTTAGCGATGCATATTTGCACCGACTCGCAGCGGTGCCCTTTTAGCTCGGAAAAGTTTCCGGATCGCTGATTGGTTGACGAGATAATTCCAACCAATCAGCGATCACGAAACTTTTCCGAGCTAAAAGGGCACCCCTCCCTGCGAGTCGGTGTAAATATGCATTGCTAAAAGACATGGACTATAGTCCAACCAATCAGCGCCTCTGTGCATTAATTGAAATAAACATGTTGATTAATTTTCGCACTTTGATGATTACTTTTACACTTAAATTAAAGTGTTCGTGATTGATATGATTGTTATCATATTAGAAATTATTTATTTTTAAGTTCTGACTCCAATCCTGTGCCACATATCATCACAAGATTTCGAACTCTTTCTTCAACAGGAAATATTTCTTTTGTGTCATAGCTCTCTCTCTCTCTCTCTCTCTCTCTCTCTCTCTCTCTCTCTCTCTCTCTCTCTCTCTCTCTCTTAATCATCATCAACATTATCATCACAAGGCTTAAAATTTTGCCTTAAACATGAAATATTTTTAAAATTAAATAGTTTGTAAATAATCTCTCTCTCTCTCTCTCTCTCTCTCTCTCTCTCTCTCTCTCTCTCTCTCTC